>NC_046164.1:86020595-86320595 GCF_011064425.1 Rattus rattus | reverse complement strand
AATTGAATGGACAAGGTGGGGTAGAAACTCCAGGTCAGGATTAAATAATTCCTACAACGTCTTCAAAACTCAAAGGAACAGCTGGTAGGCCTGGCATCAGTATTGTTTCAAGCTCTTTTACTGTTTGTGTTTCACAGAAAGTTTAATTAAGCAAGACCCTTATTATAGAAAAGAACCCCTGTACCTGATCCTGCTCCCCTTTTGTCCAGACCCCTCAGGGCTCCAGGGGACTAAGCCACTGAACAGTGGGCATAAATGGACCTATCTGTGAGGGAGGGGATGATGCACTTGGTCCTGTTGCAGCTTGATTCCCCAGAGAAGGGGGGTGCTAGAGGGGAGAGGTGGGAGTGGGTGCGTGGGTGGGTGCCTCTTAGAGGCAAAGTGGAGGAGCATGGAGGTGGAGGGGAGAGCACGAAGGGGAACAACATTTGAAATGTAAATAAATAAAATAATCAAGAACAAATACCTTCCTGACTCTGCTTACTACTGCTCTGTGATGGCTACTGATTATATTTTGAATGATTTTAACTCAGATTCTTCTTGTGAATTTTTTTTTTCTTGTTCTGCTTAGATCATTGTAACTACTATTCATTGAGCTTTAGAATTAGAAAATGTTTCTGGGAATAGTTTACATTTTATTTAACACATAGCTGATTGAAGTATTAAGCTTAATTTAAATTGATCAAATTTGATGTTCAGCTTTTGCCAGTGGGATTGATCAGAAGGCCTGGATCCACAAAACAGCAAATGTGTCTTCTCATAGCTGTTTCTGGTGAACTTAGTAGGTGTTGGTTTCTCTAAAAGTCCATTGGATAATAAATCACAATTGGCGAGCTGCATTTAACATGGCTGAATGTTTTACTTACACAAATAGCCTTAAGCTTTATATTTAACTCTTCTCAATACAGTCATATAACACTTCTATTCCCATTTTGTATGTGAGGGAAATCTAGTTAAATAGATTAAGTGACTTGAGCCGAATGTTAGGAGTTGGTGTCATTCTGTAATCAAAGCTTGGAAACTTGATGCCACAATAGGAAATCACAGCTGTGTATCTTAACAAGAACAAACAAAGGCTTTTGTGGAAAGTATCTGGACTTACAAGTAAGGCTGTTGTGACAAAACACACATGCAGTAAGAAAGTCATTAGACAACAGTTTTACTTTTTATCTTTTAAATGAATAGCTTTCTGTGAATCTGGTCTTTCCTCCTGTCAAGTCATGAAACACTATTGAACACCTACACAAAGCCTGATTGAAAACTGAAAATCTTATAGCAACATGGAAATTCTATATTCGTAAAATACAAATTGAACTTATATCTAGCCATTTTCTTTTTATGATTTTTTTTTTAAGGACAGATGTAGTAAAACTAATCCAAGGCAAGACTAGCTCATGTAAGGTTATTTTTTTTTTTTTGTAGTAAAATTAATGAAGAAAAAGCAGAAAGTGAAAATTTGAAACATCCAAGTAGTTGAATTTCACATTTTGGAAAAAGATGTCTTTGAGCCCAACCACCTCTTAGTAGAACAGGAACCTAATAGAGAAAAGGAGGGAAGAGTTCCTGCATTTGTTTCTGGGTTTGGGAATAATCTCTGGTTTTCAAAACCTTATTTTATAGTGAGTAAAACTTGACTATGACCCCCTCCCTCTCCCAGGCAGTAACCAGTGTGCTCTGTCATCTGTTTCTGGTGTCTGACTGGGAATAGAAGGGTATAGGTAATAGCAACCTCCAAGTTCTTGCTACCTTTTGTTTCTCATTGGCCTTTGAAAAAAGTTGTCCTGAAACCTGGAATGCTATAGAACTGGGTCTAACACCCTTATAAGAGTTAGAGGTACTGCAGTAGCCATGTTGTAATCAACTCTAACCAAAACTATTGACTGACATCTATGGTAGGACTTTCCAATTTGCAATGCCTTTTACCTGAGAAGTTTTAGGTAACCTGCAGAATAAAAAATACAAGTCAAACCTTTATAAATAAATCCTCAATTTATGTTTGAAAGAAATCATTTCTTAGATCGTGTGTATAATTTTGCCATTTGTTAGAGGTAAAAGCAAATTTATATATTGAATTTAATGTACTTATTTTTTTCATAATTAAGTCTTATCGGAGTAGTATACATTTTTCAGTCCTGTTTCTCTGATGAAGCTACAGTTTGTATAAAGAGGAAACATGTACTTTGTATGTTACAGTTGTACTTTAGTAACTTATATATCAGAAAAAAAACACAAAAAGTGATTTCACAGATGTCAGTTAATGTGAGCACCTGGCTGTGGAATATATGTGTGTGTGTGTGTGTGTGTGTGTGTGTGTGTGTGTGTGTGTGTGTGTGTGTGTGTGTGTGTGTGTGTGTGAGTGCTCTGCTGCATATATACCCACATGCCAGAGGGCATCAGATCCCATTACAGATGGTTGTGAACCACCATGTAGTTGCTGGGAATTGAACTCAGGACCTCTGGAAGAGCAGTCAGTGCTCTTAACCACCGAGCCATCTCTCCAGCCCGGTCATGCTGCTTCTTATGATGCATCTTTCTGTATATTAATAGCTTGTTAGGTAGCTAATAAGGTACTAAAGGTGTCTACAGGAACTGTTTGCCGTAAAACTAGTTATGATTTGAAAAAAGAAAAGATCAGGCAAACCAAGACTGAAACTCATCAGTGTAAACACCATATCCTTCAGCTCGTGTCTAGACTATGGAGCTTGCATTAGAATTAATTTTGTGAGCTCCAAAGGTAGAAGCCCCAAAGGTGCAGCACACATTGTCTGTGGAATGGTTCTACTCCATGGTTACAGCTTTGCTCAGCACACCATCTCATAGTTGTAGTGAAAGACCCAGAGTTGGGGCCAATCTGGGACCAGTGGGAAAATTCCCACCACAAACCTCTGAGCACAATGACCCCTCCCTTCCAGGAAGAAAAAAGCTGGTTTAGTTCCTGGAACAGCTGCAAGCCAAACTGTCACAGAGCTACCTGCGCCTTCCAACCTACCCCCATGCCCCCTTGGGAAAGTATTGAATGGTACACTGAGTCTGATCTGAAAGTTGTTTCACTCCACCAAATGTGCATAGTACCCTGCCTAGTTACCACTGAGCAAATTCTGTCCCAATTGTTTGAATTCTGCTCCAGTTGTTTGCAAGGTATATAACTCTCTGTTAGAGTCTGCTCAAGGTCGTCTTGCTTTGAAGTGGGATGACCCCAACATGTTGGAATGATTAAACTCTTCTTGCTTTTACATTAATCACTGCCTCCCTGAGTCTCATTCAAGAGGTCCTGGAAGAGGTTCAAATCAGACCTCACAGTGTCATCGTGGATCTCCACTACAGCTTTGGCTTCATCGTCATATTCTCCCAAATTACCCTATCAGGGCCTTATTGAAGGACCCTAATCCTGCCACATAGCCTAGCTTCAGCATTTCTCTGGAACCATGATGCAGGAATATGGATCGTCTCAATCCTGCCTCTTTTATGCTTGCAGCAGCCGAACAATGTGGATGATGTCATCAGTTTCTCCTGCCAGCTCAGGATCACTGTTATCTGTTCTCTGGGGAAACAGAAATATTTTCCCTTCCCTGGTGTTCTCAGTTTAGGATTTTTCAAATCAATTTGAACTTTAATAAAATGGATTCTTTAGTCGATGGAGACTTATTCTGATCCGCTTTTCTGTTGTACCACAGCAGTGTCAAGCATGTCTTCAATGACACAAGTTGTTGGGTGTAGTTCCAGGACTCCACCACTGCCAGCCCTAACCTGGCTCCCTTTTCTACCTGCCTTTGCTCCAGGAGGGGTCAAGTTACCAGCACTCCCATGATGCCTGAATCCTCCGGATAAAAGACAGACAGCGTTATTACTTTCGAACTTGCCTGCTATGCGTAATTGCTGGGTGCAAATACCTCCTGCCTGGAAATTTGTGCCCTTACCAGTTCATTTTCTCCATCTCTCCTGCCCTAAACATAGTGGCTAGTATCAGGAAGCCCCTGCCAACATCCTTGGCCATCTGCCAGTAGCAGAACCCATAGACCCTAGCTGCCTTGAGCCCTTACATGCTGCCTTCTTCTTGGTCCAAAGTATGGTAGAAAAATCTCTCACCTTACTTGTATCTGCCTTTCCCACCTATACATTCCACACAGCAATTGCCTCAGGGCCTTCTTTGTTGACAACCAAGTAGGGAACTAGATCTTAGTATCAGAACCTCCACTTACAACAAATAATTTGACATCTTGCCTGTAGGTTAAATTATACTCTCTCCTTCACCAAATTGTATGCTTGCTGTTTTACAGACCTAGATCAGAATAATAAGCAGTAGTCATGTCAAAATTTAAAAAGTATCCTACCTTGAAATTTTTTCTACCAAACAAATTAGTTCATTATTCTTGTAATCATCTTTGTCCCAGTTCTTGGGGCCTTGGAAAAATGAAGCTCCCCCTCCCCCACATACTCAATGGCCTTTAGCCCAATTTCAGATGGAGTCCTTGATCTCTGAAACTTGATTTTTTAGTCTCCGTTTTGTATCATTGATATAAATGCATCACCAATCAACAACCCTTCAAATTTCCGTTTACAGGGTGTTAGGATTCTCTAGAAATCAGCACAATGTATACAGTGCTAAAAAGAAGTGAATTTTATGCTGAGAGGGTAGACAGTTTCACGAGAGCCATCTAGTTGGGAAACCAGTAATTGCTTTGCCCTAGGATCTGAGACCTCAAAACAAAACAAAACAAAACAAACAAACAAACAACAACAACAACCAAACAATCTCAGCTTACGGTTACTGTCTTAGGGGCTCCTGAAATGTTGCTAATGTGAAACCACATTCAGAGATTGAGTGAACTGGAGACTGATGTGATAGCTAATCTTGATTGCCCTCTTGGTTGCTGGATATGAAATCAACTTAACCACAAGCCCCTTGAGACTCCTATGAGAGTCTTTGTTAACCAGATATTTTAAGTGTGAAGACCTACCTTAAATGTGGTTGGCACATGCTAGCAGCCCAGAAAACAGACATGAAAGAAGGAAACTGCTCTTTACCTCCCTGCATTCACTATTGCTGGCAATCTATCTACTTCCCACTGTATTCCTTTGCTAATATATAAGCAGCTTTTCACACTTCCAATGTATAATGAAGACTAGCAGTTCTCCAGGAGTACAGACCTCCAGTGCCAGATCAGGACTTCTCAGACTTTCAGCCTCATAGACTAAATAATTAAAGGATTCTTGGCCTCAGTGAAATGAAACAGCCATTGTTGGATTATCTGGACCTTATCATGTAAACCTGTGTAATCCACTTTTAAGATATTCATTTTATCAGTTCTGTCTCTCTAGAAAACACTAACACAGATGTGTATGGACAGTAACAAAAGCAAAATGGTCACATTCTTATAAGGTTCAAAGAAATGGATAATTTTGTTTTTCTCTTTTTGTTCCACCCTGATTCCCAACTCCTGGCTAGTTGTATACACTCTAGGGTAAGTCTTCATTAGTTGTTGACCCACATAACAATCATCTCCACAAATGCTCATTCAGGCACACTTGGAAGTTTTACCAGTTCTTTTGATGTTTCAGTCAGGTTAAGTTGATAACCAATAATTGACAATCCCATACATGAGTTGAATTTTCCCAAAAGATCCAGACTATCGGTTGCTCAGTTCCTAGGTTATTATGTACACAATGTGAATAATAATGAGAGATTATCATTTCACTTCTGGCAGAGATCAGTTCCCTACCCACAATTCATCTGAAGCAAAGCATGTTTTGTACTTCACTTTCTTCTAGTAAGAAATTTATATTATACACTGTAGACAAAGGAAATTGAAATAAAATTAACAAATACAATGAATGTATAACCAAACTTCAGAGTTATGATCATTACAAATGAACAATTAATTCTCTGGATGGCCTTTCCTAGAGTCTCTGCTCCACACTTTGTCTCCGTATTTCCTCCTGTGAGTATTTTTGTTCCCCCTTCTAAGAAGGACTGAAGCATCAACACTTCGGTCTTCCTTCTTCTTGAGCTTCATTTGGTCTGTGAATTGTATCTTGGGTATTCAAAGCTTTTGGGATAATATCCACTTATCAATGAGTGCATACCATATGTGTTCTTTTGTGACTGGGGTACCTCACTCAGGATGATATTTTCTAGTTCAATCATCTATTTGCCTAAGAATTTCATGAAGTCATTGTTTTTAATACCTGAGTAGTATTCCACTGGGTAAATTTTCTGTATCCATTCCTCTGTTGAGGGACATCTGGGTCCTTTCCAGCTTCTGGCTATTATAAATAAGGCTACTATGAACATCATGGAACATGTGTTCTTGTTATACATTGAAGCATCTTCTGGGTATATGCCCATAGTGGTATAGCTGGGCCTTCAGATAGTAGTATGTCCAATTTTCAGAGGAACCTCCAGACCCATTTCCAGAGTGGTTGTACCAGCTTGCAATCCCACTAAAAATGGAGGAGTGTTTTTCTTTCTCCACATCCTTGCCAACATCTGCTATCACCTGAGATTTTGATCTTAGCCATTCTGAGTGGTGTGAGGTAGAATCTCAGAGTTGTTTTGATTTGCATTTCTCTGATGAATAAGGATGTTGAACACTTTTTATGTGCCTCTAAACCAATTTTCTGAGGACCTGCCAGAATGATTTCTAAAGTGGTTGTACCAGCTTGCAATTCCACCACCAATGGAGGAGGGTACCTCTTTTTCCACATCTTTGCCAGCATCTGCTGTCACCTGAGATTTTTGATCTTGGCCATTCTGACTGGTGTGAAGTGGAATCTCAGGGATGTTTTGATTTGCATTTTCCAGATGCCTAAGGGTATTTAATATTTCTTTAGGTACTTCTCACTTATTCAATCTTTCTCAGTTGAGAATTCTGTGTTTAACACTATACCCCATTTTAAATAGGATTATTTGGTTCTCTGAAGTCTAACTTCTTGAGATCTTTGTACATAATGAATATTTGCCCTCTATTGGATGTAGGATTGGTAAAAAATCTTTTCCCAATCTGGTGGTTGCCATTTTATCCTATTGGCAGTGTACTTTGCCTTGCAGAAGCTTTGCAATTTTTTGAGGTCCCATTTGTTGATTGTTGATCTTGGAGCATACGCCATTGGTCTTCATTTCAGGTAATTTTCTCCTGTGCCCATGTGTTCAAGGCTTTTCTCCACTTTCTCTTCTATTAGATTCAGTGTATCTGGTTTATGTGGATGTACTTGATCCTATCCTTTGGGCTTTCCTGTGGTACTTAGTACTCTCCCATTATGTATCTACCCATTCATTGTCCTCACTCAGTTTGCTCCTTGTATAGCTTTGTGGATATTCTTACCTTTCTCTCCAGGATGCAGGATTTCTTCAAGTGTCTTCTGGAGTACTCCTTTAATAGTTATGGTTTCTTTGGTTGTGTTTGAAGGGGCAACATAAACCCCATTTGTCTCCATTTAAGGACCAGGCCTAATTTCAAAAGGTCCTCTGGTTGAACATGATAATATAGGTACTAATGGGACCAATACTGCTCTTGCTAACTGTTCTGATTTGTGGACCTTGTGCTTGGTCATGATATGTTTTATAAAACCAATGGTACATTTTGTAGATCGAGGTTTGGTGTGGTAGGTCAGGATACCTCAGCCAGCCCATGCTGAGGCACCCAGTCCCTCAGATACCAGAAATATAATGGGTGTAATATAAAATAGAGTTTATTTGGGAGAATGTGAAGGGGAGTTGAGAAGGGAGTAAAAACAGAGAGAAAGAAAGAGGAAGGCCAGCCAGGAACATGTGGGGAAAGAGGTGGGAGAGGGAAAGGGAGAGAGGGCAAAGGGAGTCAGAGAGAGAAAAGGGGCAGAGAGTCAGAGGGGAGTGTGGCAAATAGACCCTTGTATAGCAAACCAAGCCTACCTGACTGTTGCTAAGTAACTCTTGGGCAGAGCATAGAGGAAATGCCAACAGTAAATGATCTAGTTAAATTTATAATCCTTAGCATCCAGTTGATGACTCTTAAGCAGCAATGTCAGCCCATGGAGCTATCTCAAGGATTTGAGATGGGCTTTTCTCAAGGGGGGGAATGAAAGGGCAACATAAACCCCATTTGTCTCCATTTAAGGACCCCATTTGTTTTCATTTAAGGACCAGGCCTGATTTTAAAAGAGGCCATAAGTTACCAGCTTTAGGAATAGACTAAACTAAATCATAAGACACCGGCTCTCAGAACAGACCATAAAATCCAGAACAAGATCATAAAACCCCCTCCCAAAGAACAGCCTGGGGAACAACCACAAAAATGTGGAAATATCTTATCTGAGAATGGGCCATTTGTGTTGGGAGGCCCTATTTCATCACATAGTAGTACATTCATGACATAGGAATGCAGACCACTGACCACCTATGACACCCTAGCATGCACCAATGAAATTTTAGATTACCTAGTCCTTCAAGAGGGTTTCTCTGTTCCCTCTAAGGCCTGCATGCCTTCGTCTAGGGTCGACATTTTAGAGAATGGTTGACTGCTGCATGTTGGTTATTTCTGCAGAATAAATGCTCTTTATTTTTGCATACTATCTGATTCTGGGGTCTTTCTTCAGCAATTTTTGGACCCTTATAGTGTTTACTGTAGAGATTTTTTTTCTTTCTGTGTCAATTATGAAGAATAGCTTTTCTGGATATAGCCATCTGCACTAGGAGTTACTATCATCCAGAACTTGCTATACTGCCAAGGACCAGCCTCAGCTTGGAGAGGAGTTCTGAGAGAATGGGTGTCTGGTAGTGGTGAAAAGAATGACTGGAAGTCAATCATGGATCCAAGCTGATGACCTGTGTTCTATTTGCTACAGCTTTTCCAGGCTGCTTCTCTCTGTGTTCTGCTTTCTCTCTGGAGATTTCTCTGTCTATATTCTGCTTGCTATATTAAGAGGTCTTTCTGTCCATGTCCTGCTTGTTTGTTTTGTGTGTGTGTGTGTGTGTGTGTGTGTGTGTGTGTGTGTGTGTGTGTGTGTGTTCTCCGTGCAGTTCTTTTTATTCTGAAAAAGTTCTCTGGGTAACCCAGCTCCTGCAAATCGCAGGTCCAGTTTTCATTTTCCATATCATTCCAGTCATTTACTTGACCTTTTCCTTTTGATTGTCTTACAAATGAACATCCCACGACCTCAGCCCTTTGATTTGGAGACAACAAGCATACAATTTTTTTCCTTAACATTTCAAAAGAATTCAGAGATCTGTCTGCCTTGGTCAAGCACAGACGAGAAACTCTTTGGGTGGGACCCTGTCCTGAAATTATCATTTCCAACACTTCAGAGCCTAACATTTGCTCTGCTCTAGGCTTATGCTAAACTCAGGAATCTCTCTGCTCTTGTAAGCACAAACAAAGAAACTCAGTTGAGTGGGATCTCCTGTGATCAACATTTCCCAAATCTCTTTCTCTCCTTCCTTAGTAATTTCCTAACATGTTGGCTGACAGCGCAGCTGCCTTTGCTCCTTGAGACTCATGAAGCCCCTCATAATTCATATTGTACCCTTATTTTTGCATAGTCGAGAAATTATATCGTTTTCGAACTCATGTATTTAGAACTCTTTCCCACAGCCCTAAGAGCAGTCCTGTAGGTCCCAGTCATATTGCTGAGACATAGCCACACCATGAAAGAGTCCTCTACTGCTAGTGGGTCCAGAAAATATGTGCATTATTACACAAACAAATCTTCCACCCACAACAACCATTGGCAGTCATGGAGGTTCACACGGTGACCCTGTCCCAGGGGCAGGAAATAATGTTCCTCTGCCCTCACCAGGGCCACGCCAAGCTCAAAACCATACATTGTGCCTTCATTATCCAGCCTTTACAGTGTGTAGTTAAAAATCTGCTTTTATTCTGAAAACTTTCAGTATGGTTCTGAAGGACCCTAGCGGCTTTTGCCAGTCTTATACCCACTGCCTCAGGTCAAGATTAGGTCAAATACCTGCTTCCTGCCTCAGTTCAAGGCTAGGCCAAGTTCCATTCTCCACCCACAGTTCTCAGGAGGAGCAGGAACATTCTTGAAAACCCATAGAATGTACTGATAGTCACCTGACCCTCTGGGCCCAGATAAAGTTCAAATGCATGTCATATGCTTGCTAGCCAATAGATTCAATGGTCAATATGCTTAGCCAAAGAGTTTAAACTGTAACCTTGCTGATGTAACCTGTACCCCTAAAATGTATGAAAATTGCTTGTTATAGTCATTCAGGGTCACCTTCTAGTCACTCGCCATGAAGGACTGATTGAGTGTCGCTGGAAAATTCAACCTCTTTTGTTTGCAACGAACTCCCATTCTCGTGTCTCACTTGAGGGATTTCCCAGTAGTTAAGACTCACTTCAAGATTTACACTTCATTCTGTATTCTGAGTGCTATATGCTTTTAACTTACACTTCTCTTTCTAAGCCCATTTTCAATGGTATTGAAAGAGCCAGAGTTGGGGTCAATCTAAGGTCAGTGGGAAAATTCCACTGCAAACCTCGGAGCACAAGGGCTCCTCCCTTTTAGGAAGAAAAAAAAAAAAAGCTAGTTTAGTTCCCGGAACAGTTGCAAGCCAAACTACCAAACTATCACACAAAGCTACCTGTGACTCTCAACCGATCCCCTACCTCAGAAAGTCCTGACCAATACACTAAGTCAATTTGAAAATTGTCTCATTCCACCAAATGCACATACTACGCTGCCTAGTTACCATTGTGCAAATTCTGCCTCAATTGTTTGAACTCTGCCCCAATTGTTTGCAAGATATATAATCCCTTGTTAAAATCTGTTGGGTTGTCTCTCTTTTGGTTAACCCAACATGTTGGAATGATTAAACTCCTCTTGCTTTTGCATCCATCACCATCTCCGTGAGTCTCATTCAGGAGGTCCTGGAAGAGGTTCAATTTGAACCTCACATTTTATCACAGATCTTGTGTGTTCTATTTTATTTTCGGTTCATTTTATTTTTGCCCTTGTTGACTATTCTAATTCATCTATGTTGTCTCAAGCCCTTATATAGTATCCCCCTTCATCTCCTCCTCCTCCTCCTTCTCCTCCTTCTCTCTCTTCTTTTCCTCCTCCCTCTTCTTCTCCTCCTTCTCCCTCTTCTTCTTCTTTTCCTTCTCCCTCTCCCTCTTCTTCTTTCTTTTCCTCTTCCTTCTCCTCCTTCCCCTTTCTGCTATCTAAATATTTTTGAGACCAGTTTTTGTACCCACACTGGTCTTGAATACAATGGTGTAGTACCTAGGTGATCCTGTATATCTGGGGTTTTTTTTCTTTCTCTATCTCCTAAGTGCTAGATTAAAGGAGTGTGCCACCTTAATCAGTTTATGTAGTGCTTGGGATTGAACCTAGGGCTTTCATATATGCTGGGCAAGCATGTTACCAACTGAGCCACACCCTTAACCATGGATTAGTTTTTATTCATCAATAATTGTTAACCTTTCAATGAAAGTATTTGCACAATTTAAGTGTGACTAGGTTGTATTTGACTTGAAGTTCCAGTTTTCCTCACTGGCCTTGCTGTTGTAGCTCATTAGGTAAGTCTTCAGAGCATATGTTCTAGGCACTAGAATTCTATTATTTCCAACTCTGAAAGCAAACTATTAACTATGGAAGTAATCACAACAAATGGGCAGAATCACTATGATAATGAATAGCCATTAAATTATTTGTTAGCTGCAATAATTTTGGAGAGAAAAAACATACATAATATGGTGTGTGTAAGATGTGAGAAAAAAAGAACAGGGCAAAGCAAAGATAGTTAATTTAGCTGACATTAGATATGAAGCAGAACTATAATAGTGAAGAAAAGAGAACTGCATGTTTTATTTATAAATTCAGAAAGTCAGTCCATGACCATCATGGCAGGAAACATGGCAGCAGGCAGGCAAACATGACATTTACACTGAGAGCTTAAGAAAGAGGAAATTGGTGGTTGTCATGGCCCTCTAGTCTTCCACCTCCTCAGGTACCAGGATGTCCCAGTTCGAAGAACAACCACAAGATATAAGTTCCCAATTGAATCAACTGCATCAGCCGGAAAATCAATACCCAATTCTATTATTCTCTCTCTCTCTCTTTCTCTCTCCCTCTTCCTCTCCCACCTCGGCTCCACCTCTCCTCCTCCTTCCTCTCCTTTCTCTCCCTCTGTCTCTTTCTGTTGAACAAAATCAGATTATTAAGAAGTTTCAGGGAACTCAGAATTAATGGAAAGCTGTGCAGAGAAGACGGTAGCAAGAATTTTTGCAGACATACAGTTGAAAGGACTTAGAAAAGGTGACGAGAATACAACCCATGTAAATGCAAATACTAGGACTTACATCTCTGTCTTGCTCTCCCATCACTTGCAGCAACCTTTCCTGAGGGACCAGGGAATGGAAAGGAAGATACTGACATTTAACTTTATGTTAGATGAGTTATTCTATTTTTTTAAATTAGAAACACCCCTTTTGGTTTGGCCCATTCCCCCATACACTGTTTCCCAATCACGTAATGCCAAGTCATGGACACCCCTCCGTGGTTTATTTCCTTTATAAACCCCTGAGCCTCTGACCCTGCTGTGTCAGGGTGGATTGCAGTCTGCACTCGAATTCGCAAATAAACCTTGTGTTTGCATCAGACCTTGAGTCCTTGGTGGTCTTTTTGGGAGTCTCACAAATCAGGCATAACATTTGGAGACTTATCCGGGACTTGCTAGACTCCAAAGGACCATGAGCCAAGAGGAAGATAAGTCAGCTGGTGAGTAACGTTTTGCTTTCTGATAGGTGCGCAGAAAAAAAGATAAGTATTTAAAGACTTGAAGTTCTGTAAAAATGGCTAACCGTGGCTGGAGCAGATATGCTGGAGGGTCACTGCCGTGGGAGGCAAGGAGATGTTCTTGACTCCCATGTGGGGACAGAGAGCCCTTTGGTGGAGGACAGAGAGCCCCACTGCTGATCGACTCTATGCCTGTGCTGCTCTGAGGAACTAGGAGTGTCAAGACCGAGTTTTTAGTTTTTGCTTCCAGGGCACCGGTCATCTGTCTCCTTAAGTTTTGCTTTTTTTTTCTGTCTGTCGTTTGCTGATCTACATCTTGTGTTAAACTGTGACAATGACAAACACCATGAGGCAGACTATTTCCCACCCCCTAGACTTAATCCTGGCCCATTTCAGAGAGTTCAGACAGAGCCCAAAACCTTTTTAGATGTTAAAAACGGGAAAAATGGTGACCTTCAGCTGTTCTGAATGGCCAGACGTCTATGTCAACTGGCTCCCTGAGGGAACCCTCTGCCATCTTAGCAATGGAATCCAGGGTTTTCAAAGGGTCCATGGACATCCTGACCAGGTTCCTTACATTGTTGTCTGGAAGGATATGGTCACCCAAACTCCTTCATGGACCACACCTTTCTTAGACCCCTCTACAGGTGACTAGACCATACCTCTGGAGACTGCCCCTGCCTTGGTGACAAAACTTGAAGACCAGTGGGCTCCAACACCCACGGCTCTTCTTTACCCCATCTTGCAGGACTCTGTGCTGAAGGAAGTCATTTTCCACCCTACCAGCCTCCTTCTCTGACACCTCCTTCCCCAAACCCCATTCCTCCAGCCCAATGCTGCCCCTCCCCAACACCCAGTCAACCCTAATCTAGGTGAAAGACAGGCCCAGGGAACTGGGAGTGAGAGAGGAGCTTCTCCAAGGGCTGAGGTCCCTGAGGCAGATTCCATTTTCCTACCTCTTCAGGTAGTGGGGCCTGTCGACCAACAAGGAATTAACCCCACCATTACTGGCCCTTTGCAGTTGCAGACCTCTTTAATCGGAGTACTCAAAACACATTCTCTGATAACCCAAAAGGAATTAATAAGTCTCTTAGAAACTGTTCTCTTCACCCACCAACCCACATAGGATGATTGTCAACAGCTCTTTCAGGTCCTTTTCACCACCAAAGAGAGGGAAAGACTTCTACTAGAGGCTTGGAAATTTGTCCCAGTGTAAGACAGGGTTCCAAACCCAGAATCCTGTCCTGATTGATGCTGCCTTTCCCTCACATGACCTGACTGGGATTACAATGCAGGTAAAAGTAGGGGGCGTCTTCAGATCTACTGCTAGGCTTTATTGCCAGGTCTCCAAGCAACATCCAGATGGCCCACTCTTTTGGCTAAGGTATATGATGTAGTACTGCTTGAGTGAGGAATGGAGATTCTCCAGAAGTTCTTTTATTATCGAGAATATTTTTTGCTATCTTGGGTGTTTTGTTCTTCTATATGAAATTGAGAATTGCTTTTTCTACCTCCATGAAGAATTGAGTTGGAATTTTGATGGGGATTCCATCAATCTGTAGATTGCTTTTGGCAAAATGGCCATTTTTACTATACTAATCCTGTCAATCCGTGAGCATGGGAGGTCTTTCCTTCTCTTGATATCTTCTTCAATTTCTTTCTTCAGAGACTTGTAGTTCTTGTCATACAGAGCTTGCACTTGCTTGGTTAAAGTCACACAGAGGTATTTTATATTATTTGGGATTATTGTGAAGGGCGTCATTTCCATAATTTCTTTCTCAGCCTGTTGATCCTTTGAATAGAGGAAGGCTACTGATTTGTTTGAGTTAATTTTATACCCAATCACTTTGCCGAAGTTGTTTATCAGGCTTAGTAGTTCTCTGGTGGAACTTTTAGGGTCACTTAAGCATATTATTGTATCATCTACAAATAGTGATATTTTGACTTCTTCCTTTCTAATTTATATCTCATTGACCCACTTTCGTTGTCTGATTGCTCTGGCTAGGAGTTTGAGAACTATATTGAATAAGTAGGGAGAGAGTGGGTAGCCTTGTCTAGTCCCTGACTTTCATGGTATCGCTTTAAGTTTCTCTCCATTTAGTGAAATGTTAGCTACCAGTTTGCTGTATATTGCTTTTACTATGTTTAGGTTTGGGCCTTGAGTTCCTGATCCTTCCAGGACTTTTATCATGAAGGAGTGTTGAATTTTGTCAAATGCTTTCTCAGCACCTAATGAAATGATCATGTGGTTTTTATCTTTGAGTTTGTTTATATAGTTGATTATGTTGATGGATTTTCATGTATTGAACCGTCTCTGCATCCCTGGGATGAAACCTACATGATCATGATGGATGATTGTTTTGATGTGTTCTTGGATTCAATTTGCAAGAATTTTATTGAATATCTTTGTGTCAATATTCATAAGGGAAATTGGTTTGAAGTTTTCTTTTTTTTTGCTGGGTCTTTGTGTGGTTTAGGTATAAGAGTTATTGTGGCTTCATAGAAGGAATTTGGTAGTGCTCCATCTGTTTCTATTTTGTGGAATAATTTGGAGAGTATTGGTGTGAGGTCTTCTACGAAGGTCTGATAGAATACTGCACTAAACCCATCTGCTCCTAGCTCTTTTTCTTTGGGAGACTTTTAATAACTGCTTCTATTTTTTCAGGAGTTATGGGGTTGCTTAGATGGTTTATCTGTTCCTGATTTAATTTTAGTACCTAGTATTTGTCTATTTTGCCCTTTCACCTATATGTAGAATTTTGTTGAATATAGGCTTTTGGAGTAGGATCTGATGAGCTTTTGAATTTACTCAGATTCTGTTGTTATGTATCCCTTTTCACTTCTGATTTTTTAAATTTAGATACACTCTCTGTGCCCTCTGGTTAGTCTTGCTAAGGGTTTATCTATCTTGTTGATTTTCTCAAAGAACAAGCTCCTGGTTTTGTTGATTCTTTATATAGTCCTTTTTGTTTCTACTTGATTGATTTCAGCCCTGAGTTTGATTATTTCCTGCCTTCTACTCCTCTTGGGTATATTTGCTTCTTTTTGTTCTAGAGCTTTTAGGTGTGCTGTCAAGCTGCTGATGTTTCTTTTTGCAGGCACTCAGAGCTATGAGTTTTTTTTTTTTTTTTTTTTTTTTTTTCCGGAGCTGGGGACCGAACCCAGGGCCTTGCGCTTCCTAGGCAAGCGCTCTACCACTGAGCTAAATCCCCAACCCCATGAGTTTTCCTCTTAACACAACTTTTTTTGTGCCCCATAAGTTTGGGTATGTTGTACCTTCATTTCATTAAATTCTAAGCAGTCTTTAATTTCTTTCTTTATTTCTTCCTTGACCAAGTTGTCATTGAGTAGAGCGTTGTTCAACTTTCATGTATATGTGGGCTTTCTGGTTTTTGTTGTTATTGAAGACCAGCCTTAGTCTGTGGTGATCTGATAGGATGCATGGGATTATTTCTATCTTCCTGTATCTGTTGAGGCCTGTTTTGTGACCAATTATATGGTCAGTTTTGGAGAAGGTACCATGAGGTGCTGAGAAAAAGGTATATTCTTTTGTTTTGGGATGGAATGTTCTATAAATACCTGTTAAGTCCATTTGGTTCATAACTTCTCTTAGTTTCTCTATGTTTCTTTTTGTTTTCATGATCTGTTCATTGGCAAGAGTGGGGTGTTGAAATCTCCTACTGTTATTGTGTGAGGTGCAATGTGTGCTTTGAGCTTTAATAAGGTTTCTTTTATGAATATAGGTACCCTTACATTTGGAGCATAGATATTTAGGATTAAGAGTTCATCTTGGTGGATTTTTCCTTTGATGAATATGAAGTGTCCTTCCTTATCTTTTTTGATGATTTTTGGCTGAGAGTTGATTTTATTTGATATTAGGATGGCTCCAGCTTGATTCTTTGGACCATTAGCTTGGAAAGTTGCTTTCCAGTATTTTACTTTGAGGTAGTGTCTGTCTTTGTCTCTGAGGTGTGTTTCTTGTATGCAGCCAAATTCTGGGTCCTCTTTATATACCCAGTCTGTCTTTCTATTGGGGAATTGAGTCCATTTATGTTGAGAGATATTAAGGAATATTGGTTGTTGCTTCTTGTTATTTTTGTTGATAGAGGTGGAATTATGTTTATGTGTCTCTCTTCTTTTAGTTTCATTGCAAGGAGATTACTTTCTTGCTTTTTCTAGGGTGTAGTTTCCCTCCTTGGGTTGTAGTTTTCCATCTATTATCCTTTGTAGGGATGAATTTGTAGAAAAACATTGTGTAAATTTGGTTTTATCTTGGAATATCTTGGTTTCTCCATCTGCGTCAATTGAGAGTTTTGATGGATATAGTAGCTTGGGTTGGCATTTGTGTTCTCTTAGGGTCTGTGTGACATTTGCCCAGGACCTTCTGGCTTTCAGAGTCTCTCGTGAGAAGTCTGGTGTAATTCTCATTGGTTTGCCTTTAAATGTTACTTGACTTTTTTCTCATACTGCTTTTAATATTCTTTCTTTGTTTTGTGCATTTGGTGTTTTGACTATTATGCAACAAGAGGAATTTGTCTTCTGGTCTGATCTATTTGTAGTTCTGTAGGCTTCTTTTATGTTTATGGGCATCTTTTTCTTTAGGTTAGGGAAGTTTTCTTCTATAATTTTATTGGAGATATTTACTGGCCCTTTAAGTTGCACATCTTTCCTCTCTTCTATACCTATTATCTTTAGATTTGATCTTCACTTTCGTTTCCTGGATTTCCTAGATGTTGTGGGCTAGGAACTTTTTGCCTTTTACATTATCTTTGACAGTTATGTTGGTATTTTCTATGGTATCTTCTGCCCCTGAAATTCTCTCTTCTATCTCTTGTATTCTATTGGTGATGCTTGCATCTATGATTCCTTATCTCTTCCCTAGATTTTTCTATCTCCAGGGTTTTCTCTCTTTGTGCTTTCTTTATTATTTCTATTTCCATTTTTAAATTCTGGATGGTTTTTTCAATTCCTTCCCCTGTGTGGTTGTGTTTTCCTGTAATTCTTTAAGGGATTCCTCTTTCAGGTCTTCTACTTGTTTATTTGTGTTGTCCTGTATTTCTTTAAGGGAGTTATTTAAATCCTTCGTATGGTCCTCTATCATCATCATAACATGTGATTTTAAATCTATATCTTGCTTTTCCGGTGTGTTTGTATATCCAGTATTTGCTTTGATGGGAGAACTGGGCTCTGATGATGTCAAGTATTCTTGGTTTCTGTTGCTTAGGTTCCTGCGATTGCCTCTTGCCATCAGGTTGTCTCTGGTGTTAGCTTGTCTTGCTGTCTCTGACAGTGTCTTGAACTTCCTGTAGGCCTGTGTGTGTCAGCACTCCTGCTTTCTTCCAGCCACATCTGGGAACAGACAGCTGCTCCTGGGTTTGTGTGACCTGAACCTCCAGGTAGGTTGTTTGGGGCAGAAGAGTTGGATTTTCCTCTGCTCTCAGGTGTGTAGGCACTCCTGGCATCTGACTTTCAGCTCTAGGCATAGGCAGAAACATGAAGGGTTCTGACCCTGATCGCTCCTAGGTCCCTGTGCCCAGAGGGCACAAATGGCACTTGACAGTTTCCTCTTGGGTCAGGAATGTGGTCAGAAATAGTTGTCTCCTCTGTGTTCTCAGGATTGTCTGCACTTTTGAGGGTCCAGCTCTCTCCACCATGGGATTTGGGTGCAGGGCGGGGTGGGACCGGTTCTGTTCAGTTCTAAGTGCAGGCAGAATCCAGCAGGTTCCTGCAGCTGCCTGCTCTTATATTCCAGCATCCAGAGGCCGCTATAGAGGTTCCTCTTGGGCCAGGAATGTGAGCAGAACTGGGCAGAAGTGGTGGTCTCTCCTAAGATCTCAGGATTGTCTGCACTTCTGGGAGTTTGGCTTTAAATGCAGAGAGCTGTGGGACAGGTTCAGTTCCGAGTGAGTATTTCCTCTTTACCAGGCATTTTACTCTCCACTTCCCATGTGCTCTTCTATTTAGTCTTATAGTCTTCTTAGATAAATACCGTTACTATCTTGTTTTATATTGGGATAACCTCTTTGACTTTGTTTGAAAGCTAGTCTCTGTATTGTCAATTATTTATTCTGTACAACAGAGAAGTAAGTGCTGGAAGGATTCTGGTATTGTCATTTTTATGAACCATCGTCCACCTCATATTTTGTAAATATCTGTCACTCCTCACCTGCTTAAAGGCTATCTAGAAATGTATCAAAGGTTGTCTCACTGCTGATTGGTTGTAATATAAAGCTGATGACCAATGGGTGTAGCAGGAAGTAGGGGTGGGCCTTCCAGGCAGAGATAGTAACCCTGGGAGAAGAAGGCAGTGTGTGTGTGTGTGTGTGTGTGTGTGTGTGTGTGTGTGTGTGTGTGTGTGTGTGTGTGTGTGTGGGGTGGGAGGGGAGGCGGTTCAGGAGCTGATTTGGAGGGAAACCGACATGGACCACAGAGGAGTAGAGAGGTATAGAGATTGCCATGCCGCAGGTCCTAGGCTAGAATAATTGAGTACATTAGATGAGATAGCTGGGAGCCTGCCCTAGTAAAAGGCCTAAGCTTTAAACTATATTAGAAGCCTCTGAGTCATTATTTATACTCCTGGCAGGTTCCAGAATGTTCCATTATAGTTTTAGAGGAAAATGAAGTTTTGCCTAGAACTACCAAACATTTTAAAACTTGTGAAACAGGAATAAATGTTGTTCGTGTGGAAAATGAATTGAGGCTATTTGTTAAATATTTTTCAAAACCTACATCAATAGCTCCACGCACAGGCATGAACAGCTGTGGGCAAACTCTAAAGCAATGGGCTTCAGGGTTTTCTGGATCATAAACAAATAGGACTCAGATGTGCTGCTGTGAAAAGGGGGCAGTTGAGAGTACCAGGCTGCCTGCAGATAGGAACCGTTCGAAGCTCACATACTGGTGTTGTGGCAATGCGCATGCATTCAAAATCCCTCTCTCTCTGTTCTGGAAATGGGTTTCTCCTAAAGCATAGTATGGGTATATTTAAGTTGGAGAAAGTGAGTTCCTTCCTTCCTTCCTTCCTTGCTTGCTTTCTTTCTTCCTTTCTTCTTCTTTCCTTCTTTCTTCATTTTAATTTTATTAATTTTACATTCCAACCTAAGTTTCCCCTTTCTCCTCTCCTCCCATCCCTGTCCTGCCCCCACCTACCACTCCATTTCTCTTTGGAAAAGCATGAGCCTTGATAGATATCAACCAGCAATAAAAATAATATCTTCTCTTAAGATTAGATATGGCAACCCAGTAGAGGGAAAGGATCCCAAAGACAAGCAATATAATCAGAAGACAGCCCCTATTCCCACTGTTAGAAGTCCCACAAGAAGATCAGGGTATACAATTGTAACTTATGTGTGGAGGGACTTGGGTCATTTCTATGCAGGATTCCTGATTGGAGGTTTTGTCTCTGTGACTTCCTATGGACTCAGGTTGGTTGATTCTGTGGGTTTCCATGTAGAATTTCTTTACCACAGTAATTCCTTCAAACTGTTATATTTGCTAGAGTTTCTCCTGCTTTTCCAAGGGGGGCACAATCTTTCTACCTTCCTAGAAGACACCATGCCTATAGGCATTTGTATTTTTGTTCTGGAGGAAGAGTGTACAGAGTTTTTTAAATGCCCCAAAGAAAATATTAAAAGAAGAATGGATGGAGAACACTGTGAGTTTATAAAAATAACTGCTTATCTGGTATCATGATATTTAAAAACAATCGAGTGTTATCTCTCTCTTGGTTCCTTGAGCTACAATCTTACCACATGGAAGCATCAATTACCCAAGGAATCTTTTAACTATATCAACCTGTCTGTAGACGTTTATGCTGCTCCAGGGTTCTCTATATTTGCTTTCGTTTCAAGACAATCTCTTCTGGAAGTAATCGTCCAAATATCCCCTGTCCTCTTTAACACTGAAGGGAATATTGCATGGAGATGCTAATATAAAAAAATTACCTTTTGTTATATAGAAGTTCAATTTTTTTAGGGAATAAAATGCCTGCCATTATGCTTTCTGAGTGTAATATTGTTTTATACAATATTACGAGAGCCTTCTGAACTCCAAATACATTGACTGTGACTAGAATATGAATTTTACTTTCAATCACCAAATGGTGAGACTTAAGAGCCCTTGAGTTTCATTTAGTTATTTTTAAGTAAATTTTTGCCTGTCTCAAGGGTTCTCTTTAACACCATTTAAGTGTGCTTTTCAAATGTCAGTGTGTGATCCAACCATATCTGAGAGTCAGCGTAAAAATATCCAAGCAGCTCTTCTGCTCAACCCCTCTCCTCAAAGGAGTGTTTTCTGCAATTGTTATTATTCAGGTTTATTCTGGGTTTATACAGTTTGAGCATTTTCACTTTCTTGTGTTGTATCTCACTAAAACCTGAAACCAGTGTGATCTGACACAGATATGTGAGAGAGCAGAGATACCCCAGAGACCTCACAGCCGTCTCGGAGGGATTGAGAAGTGTGTTTTGCAGCAGTGGCTGGCAACCTCAGGGCTGCAGTTACCACAGCCACTTACATAGTTTCCATCATCTTTTTAAACAATATGAAATCCTTGATATGGATAAAATCATCTCGCAGCCTGAATTCCCAGCCTAGTGCTAGATGACACACGAGTAGTTTTGTCATCAGGTGAAGTGGTCACTCAGAGCTAGCGGAAGTCCATATAAAGCAGACCATTAAGAGACAGAGCTTCAGAACAGACTCTCTGAACTGCCAATAACGTCCATATTTGAACAATTTCCATCCATCTTAATCAACTCTCAGAAAATTTTCTTTCCTACATTAATTAATATCAAAGGAGGCATGAGAGATAATTTCAGTTTCTACACATTTCCATCTCCTGGGGACTCCCCTGCTTCTCTTTTGGGCTGCTAAGAGGGCAGATCCCTCAGGGCATATGCCCTCAAAGCAGCTCTCATCAATGATGACCACAATGAAACCTTTACAGGCATGCTCTGTAATTAATTTCCCTGAGTCACCACACCATCTTAGTTGCCTTCTGCCATAAACATCCCCCTTTATTTAATATTTGTATTCTCAAGAAGACAACTAGAAGCTTTCAGCAGTTCTTTCTTGGTTCTGAGCAGTACGGGGAGTGATCTGGCTGCTAGCTGTACCCCTCCTTGTTAGACCATTGCACTGTGTAACTATGCTCCAGAGTTTTGCCCAAGTGCTCCTCACCAGATTCTAAATGGTTTGGGTCAACTATTTATTTTGTTTCCTTGATATGATGTGCTACCCCAACATTCAGTACATTTTTGAATGTTTGTAGTCATAGTCCTGACAGCAGTTGTATAATAGAAATAGGATATTCTCCCAAATAGATTTACTTCATCCTTCATTTGTCTTAGAAAGAATGGATTTTTAGATTTCCAGACTCTGATATAATTGAATGAAAGGTACATTAGTCTCATATATTTTGAACAATAATTAATTATAATTTCATTTCTCTTTACAGCTGAATAACATTTCAGTGTGTAGGTACCATATTTTTATTATGTGTTCATCAGCTGATGGACATCTGGGCTCTTACTATGTCCTACCTGTTAGGGACAGAGCAGCAATGGGCATGGGTAAGCATGTGTCTCTGGAGTAGGAAATAGTCCTATTCCAGAAGTGGTGGTATATCTGGGTCATATGGCAGATCTATTTCTGGACCACCGAAATGATTTCCACAGTACCTGCATTGTATTGCACTCCCAAATAGTGAATAGATATTCCTCTTCCCCTCCATCTATGGCAGAATCTGATGTAGTTTTTTCCCTTAATCTTAACAACGCTGATTTGTGTAAGACGAAGTCTAAAATCAATTGTAATGTGCGATTCTCTGATGGCAAAGGATGGTGAATATTTTCATAGTATTTTTTAATGACCTTTGTTTCTTTTTTCTGAGAATCTGATGCAATTCTATAGCACACCTTTGTTGGGGTTTAAATCTTGGCCCATGTCTGGACAAAACACATCAAGCCAACATGGTTCCATGTGGAAAGGTTTAATGAGAGAAGAAGAGTAGAAGAAGAGAGGAAAAGCCAACCATGGGCATGTGGAGGGAAGGGGGAAGGGAAATGGGGAGAGAAGGGACAAAGGAGAGAGGGCAAAGAAAGCAAGAGGGAGAGGAGGGGGAAACAGCCCCCTTTATAGTCAGGCACAGCTGGCGGTTGCCAGGCAACTGTGGGAGTGGAGCTTAGACAGAATACCAACATTCCCCTGTTTTTGTTTAATTAAAAAACGAAAAATTAGAGACAATGGTGGAGCAGGAATAGGGTCGTCATGATCTCTGACTACTTCCTGCTTGCTTTGGAGTGACATGTGTCTAGGGAACCTAGAAAAATGGGTATGGGATGTTTGCCCAGTCTTAGAGTTGGCTGTTTCTTTGTTGTTCAGGGTCTGTGGAACCATCCGAGGATAGGTCAGAAAGAACAGGACCAATAGAAGCGTCTGTGTCTGTGAGAGGAGATTGGACATCTGGAGGTCGCTTCTCTGGAGCTGTCCTGGGTGTAGTAAGCACCTGGACTTGACAAGATGCTGGAACACACACATATATTTATTATAGGTAGAGAATAAGATTAAGTGTGTTTGGAAGAAAAGAAAAATGTTTTCTTAGATGTACATTTGAAACCCAGAGGAATCCCACCCTTTGGAATAGGTAGTGAGTGGGAACTTTAGGCAGACGTACTTATCTGGGTGGAGTCTATTTGGTCCATAAGAGGTAGGTCTGAGTGGGTTTCCTGTACTTACAAGTTTGCAAAAGAGATAACAACATGAATTAAAAACATGAACATTCTTTAAGATAAGTTTTTTCTTTTTCTTTTTTTATGGAGAAGGAAGAATTTGTCCTACAGAAAGTGTTTTGGATGTCTTAAAACAGTTTGCCACAACAAAAAGACAGACAGAGAAATCAGTTTCCAGATTCTATTTGGAAAGACTGTTCGTTTAGCAGCAGAGGGGTTCTGGTCTACCTGAGAAGCTGGTAAAGGAAGCAGCATGTCCATGTTAGTAGGTTGGCTGCTAGAAGACGCAGACGAGCTGTAGGTGAGCTTGAGTTTAGGTAAATGGGTAGAACACAACAGAGGCTCCCAACTTAGGTAGAAGATCCCTTCCCAATAAGGGGACAGGCAGGTTGGCACTACCAAAAAGGAATGGGTGAGAGGTACACCCCTAAAAATGTAACCAAGCAGTGGGGTTTGGTGAGGAAGGTAAGGTTGTTTCCTACCCTGACAATGGGAAAATGGGAGAGAGAAGTGGCTCCCCAAAACTCTACTAGGACCGAGTAAGTGGCCCCAGTGTCCAAGAGGAAGGAGATGGGTTGCCCACATACCATGATGGTTACCCAGGTCTGCTGGTGATGGCAGTGGTCAGGTCTAGAGATCTCAGGCCCCTTCAGACATCCATAGCCAAGCCTAGGAGATCCCCTGGAGGGTTATCTGGATGAGGGCAATTGTCAGCCCAATGTCCCTCCTGATGGCACCTAGGACATAGCCCCTCAGCTTGCAAAAGTTAGGGCAAGCCCTCGCTCAATGACCTTTTTGGCCACATGTGTAGCAGGAGCCTGGTGGTCTCTTAGCATTAGAAGAACAGGAGTTCTGGGCAGTGGCTGAGGGTGGTCGGATAGCCTTTGCCAGCATGTGGTATATTTGTCTGCGAGCCTTCTCATCTCACCCATGATACACATTAAAGCCAGTACAGCACTTCTGCGTGTGGAGTTAGGGGTCCCTTTTCTAGCTTTTTAAGTTTGTCCTTTATGTTGAGGTTGCTCTGAGAAAAGAAATAGGTCATCAGAAGTTGCTTACCTGCTGGGTTTTCAGGGTCCAAATTAGTGTATTGCAATAAAACCTTTGTAAGGCATTCTAAAAATTGGGATGGGTATTCCTGTTTTTTCTTGGATTACCTTTTGTAGTTTTTCAAAATTCACTGGTTCTAAGGCTACCCTGTGGAGACAGGTCATGAATCTATCTCTGGCTGAAATACCACCTGTGGAATTATAATCCCTTCGGGGATTTTGGTCAGGTACAGTCTCAGATCCAATTGGGTATGTTTGTCTGCATGTGTTTTCACCTGCTCCCAAACTCGTCGGCGTTCCTCAGGAAGCAAATTATTAATAAGGATCATATGTCAAGACAGGGAAGGAATGAAAACTCTGCAGAGCAAGGGAGAGGCGCGAGTGCCTGTGTACAGCTGAGGCACTGCGCGCAGTTGGCGGTGTGAGTACGCTGAAAAAAAAAAGTCAGTGTGAAAGCTGTTTTTCTCAAGGCTGTGGCAGGCTGAGCACAGGAGCAAAGTCCCGGACAGAAAGAGAGAGCGCGCTTGCACGCGGGTCTTAGCAAGCAGAATCCCTGGCAGGGTGCTAGGGACAGGGCCAGACTCACTTTTCCTGCTGCTGCAAACCAGGGGCAGGTAGCACCCACAGCAGCAGACAGAGCACAGAAGCCCCTCTCAAGAGGATGGGCCAAGTGTCGGAGGTCACGTGAGCATTGGAAAGCAGGTCTCACAGACAGAGTCCCTGGCAGATGCAGGGGACGAGAGGTTGGGGGGGGGCACACATCTGCTTTTCACGCTGCTGTGAACTAGGGCTTGCAGCAGTGCAGCAGCAATGAGGAAGGGAGGCGAGGGAGGCCTGGGGACGGGGCCAGACAGACATACTGTTTTCTGCTTAGTGTAACTTAGACTAAAATATCCCTGGAAATAGGGACAGGCAGTGAAGACCGATAGACCCTCGGGCGAGAATAGGGATTAATTGCCCCTACCAGTGCTGGGGCTACATTTAGAGCCGGTGCTCCTGAGCCAGAGAGCAGTTTATCCAGGCCTGGCCTGGAATTTTAAACTGTCTCAAAAAAAGAGGGAGGAAAAAATCTCACCCAAGGGAAAAGGTCCTGGAGTGAGGGTCAGTGAAAGGATCCGTTGCCAGGGGCAGCACAGGTAGCGCTGAGCTCAAGAACGCTCCCCTGAGACCTTACGTACATCATGGAAAGTCAAGCTCTGAGGTAAAGAAAGTGCACAGAGGTCCAGTAGGTACCACTCACTAGCACATGCTTGAAGAGGGCGCTCTCCTTGGCGGGCAGCTGCACACGGGGCATCACAGTGATGGGGAGGCCTGCTGGACTGACCCAGCCAGTACCCGGGACACAGATTACCACAGCGGGATGCCATAGGAAACGAAACACAGAGAGGGGTTAGAACAAAGGTAGATGAATGTTTGGGCATAAAGAACTTCCTTCCATTTACCAGACAGGTTACCTCAGCGGGATGCCACAGGAATTGAAACACAGAGAGGGGTTAGACCAAAGGTGGTTGGTGAAGGCCTACCTAAGTGGCAAGAGCTGCCACTACGTGGTGAACTACGGAGGGCAGTGGTTCACACAGAATTGTGTTCCAGCCGTGGCAGCAACTCACGTGGTGGAAGGCTTGAGTCCCACAGCAACCAGCAGGTGGCGGTGTCCAGCGGCACAGTGTAGGCCTAGAAGACGTAGCAATTCAAGCCAACATGGTTCCACATGGAAAGGTTTAATGAGAGAAGAAGAGTAGACGAGGGGAGGAACAAAGGAGACCGGCCATGCGCACGTTGCGGAAAAGGGGGCAGGATGGGGAGAAAAGGGACAGGGACAAAGAAGGCATGAGAGCAGAGAAGAGTAAGGATAACAGAGAAATAAGAAGGAGATAAGAGGGCAAGCAGTCCCTTTCATAATCAGGCACAGCTGGCTGTTGCCAGGCAACCGTGGGGCGGAGCATACCTGGCTGTTGCCAGGTAGCTGTGGGGCTGGTGCTTAGACAGAATACCAACAACCCTTTAATTAGATTGCTGGTTTTCTTGGTGCTTGGTCTTTTGAGTTCTTTGTACTTTCTAGAACACTAACTTGTCACATGTATAGCTGGCAATAATTATTTCCCGTTCTCCAGGCTGCCTTTTTAATGGATTAAGGGTTTCTTTTACAATATAAAATAGAAGCAGTTTAATTTTCTGAGGGCCTATTTGCCGATTTTTCATCCTATTTCTTAGGCAAATGGATATCTATTCATAAAGTCTTTACTTGAGCCTATTATGAAGTGTACTTCCTACTCTTTTTTCTAGGACTTTCAGGTCAAACATTGAAACCTTTGATCTCTGGTATTGATCTATGTGCAGACAGAAAAAGGAACAAATGATGTTTTTCTATATGTAGACACCAGTTTTTCCAGCACCATATGTTAAAAATGATGATGATTTTTCTCCAATGTGTACCTTTGGCAGTGGACGTAGGTACGTGGACTTTTGGCTGAGTCCTTAATTTTTTTTTAACTGACAGATGAGTGTGTTTTGTATTGGTACTTCCTGCTTTCCCTGCTAGTCTCTATACTGTAACTGGAAACCAGGAACCAGCAGTTTTCATTTGACTGACTGGGATCTTCCATGTTCCTATATAACTTTAAGACTTCTTTTTTTCAGTTTCTGCAAAGAAATGCATTAGGATTGTGATAGGGTTGTATTGCATCTGTAACTTACTTTTGGTAGGATGGTCATTTTCACAGTAGTAATTGCACAGACGCATGTACATGAAAGGTCTTTCCATCTTCTGATGTCTTCAACTTCTTCAAGTTTTTCTTGCACAGACTTTTCACTTCCTCAGGTGTTTTTGTATTCCAAGTTGTTTTCTTTGAGCTATTGTAGATGAAATTGTTTCAATTATTTCTTTCTCTGTGTGTTTGTCTTTGCTCTACAAGAATGCTAATGATTTGGCTGTTTGTTTGTAATTTGCAACTCAGCTGAAAGTATTTATCAGCTCTAGAATTTCATGATGTAGTCTTTGAAGTTTTGTGTCTATAGAACCATGCCATCTGCACACAGGGATATTTAACTTTTTACTTTCATGTTTGTATTTATATTTCTTTTATTAACTTCCCCTGTTTTATTGCTCTAGCTAGGAGGACTTCAAGCACTGTATTGAATGAGAGTGGGTAAAGGAATAATATTTAAATAATAATAAAAGTGGAGTAAGAGGATAGACACCTTTGTCCTATTTCTGATCTTAGTGGAAAGGCTTTGTGTTTGTCTCCAATTGGTTGATATTGGGATTGTTGCATACTGCTTTTACTATGCTGAGGTGTGTCCCTAGAATCTCTAGGATTTTCATGAAGGAATGAATGTTGGATTTTATCAAAGGTTGTTTCTGTGTATAATGAGAACATCGTGTACTTTCTGTTCTTTAGTCTATTTTTGTGTTGAATTATATTTATCGACTGATAAATTTTGAACTATTCCTGCATCTCTCCGGTGAAGTTGAAATTATTATGGTGGATAATCTTTTTCTTTTTTTTCTTTTCTTTCTTTCTTTTTTTTAAAAGATTTATTCATTTATTATATATAAAAGTACACTGTAGCTGTCTTCAGATACACCAGAAGAGGGCATCAGATCTTTTTACAGATGGTTGTGAGCCACCATGTGGTTGCTGGAAATTGAACTCAGGACCTCTGGAAGAGCAGTCAGTGCTCTTAACCACTGAGCCATCTCTCCAACCCAATCTTTTTCATTGTAGTCTGGAATTCTTTTTGCAAGTATTTTTATGGAGAAATTTTGTATGTATGTTTATCAGGATGTAGGACCTGAGATTCTCATTTTATTGTTGGGTCTTTACCTGCTTTTGGTATTAGGGTATTAGGGTTATGCCACAAAGTGTTCATGAACCCTAAAAGAACACTAAAGAGCAAATTTTGATGTAATCACATTAGGGTCTTTTTATTACAAACCGGAGAATGGGCTTACTCACCCCTGACCCAGAGGATGGTTTGGCGAAGCACCCCCAACTGTCCTTGGGACAAGATTTTATAGGAAATGGAAGTAAGTGAGAGGAGGTTCTGCATGGCACGCATCTAAGTGAATGTCTATTGTAAGCTGACAGGTGGGTGCTCTGAAGCAAGAGTGTGCACAATCACGAACAGTCTAAAAGTACATCTGAAACAATCAGACTGATCTTTGATTAACTTGCTAGGAAGTAACTAGGGAGTAACTATGAACAAGGACAAGCCTGGGGTCTTTTCTGGTACTTGGATGAAGCTTGGGTTCAGCTGCAGGCCAAGTTCTCATGTTTGTTGTTGTTGTTCTTGTTGTTTGCTTGTTTGTTTTTAAGATAGAGGCAAGTTCCAAGATAGAATAGGTTTGGTCTCACAATGCCAATAAAAAGAGAAATTAGATGTGGTTTTTTTTCTATTTTGTGAACAAATTGAAGAATATTGATATTAGTTTCTATTTGAAGATATAGTAGCATTCTGTATTGAATCTATCTGGGTCCAGGCCTTTTTTAGTTGTAAGATTCCTAATGATCATTTCTGTATTTTTGTTTGTTATGAGTTCATGAAAACATTCATTTCATCTTGGCTTAAGTTTGGTAGGTCATAGACATCTAGAACTCATCGATTTATTTTAGGTTTTGCAGTTTAGTGGAATGCAAATTTAAAAATATCCCTTCATGATTCTCTGAATTTTCTCAGTATCTATTGTAATTTCTCCCTTTAATTTTAATTTTATTAATTTGGCTCCTTTCTTTCTGTTAGTTAATTTCACCAAGAATATGTCGAATTTGTCTTATAAAAAAGTCAAAATATCACAATTTGCAGATGATATGATAGTATAATTAAGTGACCCCAAAGATTCCATCAGTGAACTACTAAGCCTGCCAGACAACTTCTTCAAAGTGGCTAGATATAAAATTAACTCAAACAAATCAGTAACCTTCCTCTACTCAAAGGATAAATGGGCTAAGAAAAAAAATTAGGGAACTGACACCCTTCACAATAGTCGCAAATAATATAAAATACCTTGGTGTGACTCTAACCAAGCAAGTGAAAGATCTGTATGATAAGAACTTCAAGTCTCTGAAGGAAGAAATTGAAGAAGATCTGAGAAGATGAAAGATCTCCCATGCTCATGGATTGGCAGGATAAATATAGTAAAAATGGCCATTTCGCCAAAAGCAATCTATAGCTACAGTCAATCCCCATGAAAATTCTAACTTATTTCTTCATATAGTTAGAAAGAACAATTTACAAATTCATTTGAAATGACCAAAAACCCAGACAAATGAAAACTATCTTCAACAATGAAAGAACTTGGGGGATTACCATCCCAGAGCTCAAGCTGTACTACAGAGCAATCATGATAAAAACTGTATGGTATTGTTACAGAGATAGGCAGGTAGATCAATGGAATAGAATTGAAGACCCAGAAATGAACCCACATATCTATGGTCTCTTTATCTTTGACAAAAGAGCTAAAACCACCTAGTGGGAAAAAAGATGGCATTTTCAACAAATAGTGCTGGTTCAACTGGCAGTAAGCATGTAGAAAAATGCAAATCAAATCATTTTTATCTTCTTTTACAAAGCTCAGGTCCAAGTGAATCAGGACCTCCACATAAAACCAGATACACTGAAATTAATAAAAAAAAGTTGGGAAAGAGTCTCAAATACATAGGCACAGGGGATACTTTCCTGAACAGAACACTAATGGCTTATGCTCTAAGATCAAGAATTGACAAATGGGACCTCATAAAACTGCAAAGCTTCTGTAAGACAAAGGAGACTGTCAATAGGACAAAATGGCAGCCAACAGATTAGGAAAAGATCTTTACCCATCCTACATCTGATAGAGAGCTAATATCTAATATATACAAAGAACTCAAGAAGTTAGACTCCAGAGAACCAAGTAATCCTATTAACAAATGGGGTACAGGGCTAAACAAAGAATTCTCAATTGAGGGATATCTAATGACTGAGAACACTTAAAGAAATGTTCAACATCCTTAGTCATCAGGACAATGCAAATCAAAACAACCCTGAGATTCCACCTCATACTAGTCAGAATGGCTAAGATCAAAAACTCAGGTGACAGCAGATAATAACAAGGATGTGGAGAAAGAGGAACACTCCTCCATTGGTGGTGGGATTGTAAGCTGGTACAACCACTTTGGAAATCAGTCTGGCAGTTTCTCAGAAAATTCAACATAGTACTACTGGAGGACTCCTGGGCATATACTGAAAAGATGTTCCAACCTATAACAAGAACACATGCTCCACCATGTTCATAACAGTTTTATTAATAATAGCCAGAAGCTGGAAAGAATCCATATGTCCTTCAACAGAGGAATGGATACAGAAAATGTGGTATATATACACAATGGAATAACTCAGTTATTAAAAACAATGAATTCACGAAATTCTTAGGCAAATGGATGAAATTAGAAAAATATTACCCTGAGCAAGGTAACCCAGTCATAAAAGAACATACATGGTATACACTCACTGATATTAGCTCAAAAACTCAGAATACCCAAGAGAACAATCCACAGACCATATGAAGTTCAAGAAGGAAGAAGATCAAAACGTGGGTGCTTCAGTCCTTCTTAGAAGAGGGAACAAAGTACGGGAGGAAATACAGGGACAAAGAGTGGTGCAGGGATGGAAGGAAAGGCCATCCAGAGACTGCCTCAAGTGTGGATCCATCCCATATGTAGCCACCAAACCCAGACAATATTGCTGATGCCAAGAATTGCTTGCTGACAGGAACCTGATATAGATATCTCCTGAGAGGCTCTGCCAGAGCCTTACTAATACAGATGAAGATGCTTATAACTAACCATTAGACTGAACACTGGGACCCCAAAGGTGGAGTTGGAGAAAGGGCTGAAAGAGCTGAAGGGGTTTGCAACCCCATAGGAAGAACAATGTCAACCAACCAGACCTCCCCTGCCCCAGAGCATCCAGGGACTAAACCACCAACCAAAGAGTACACTTGGAGGGACCAATGGCTCCAGCTGCATATGTAGCAGAGGATGGCCTTGTTTGACATCAATGAGAGGAGAAGCCCTTGCTTCTGTGAAGGCTCATTTTCCCAGTTTAGGGGAATGCAAAGGTGTTGAGGTGGGAGTGGTGGGTGGGAGGGGGAGCATCCTCATAGATGTAGAGGCAGGGGGTAGAGGGAGGAACCAGGAAGGGGGATAATGTTTGAAATGTAAATACATGAAATATCCAACAAAAAAGAAAAAAAAACCCTAAGTCCTTGTTTCATTTGCCCTTTGTATATTTTTTCATTTCTATTTCATCAATTTTGTCCCTGATTTTTGTTATTTCTCTCAATCTATTGCTCTCAGCATTGGTTTGGTTTTATTTTATAATGTCTAATAGCTTATCATCACATTGTTAATTTGATACATCTTTGACTTTTAAATGCACACATTTATAGCTATAAATTTTCTTTTCTGGACACCTTTATTGTGTCCCATAAATTTGAATACCCTGGGTTTTCTTTTCATTTAATTCTACAATATTTTATTTCCTCTTGATATTTCCAACACTCCATTCATCTTTCAATAGTATCTAATTATTGAAATGTGTGTATTACTCTATCATTTTGTTAACTTTGTAAAGTTTGGAATTGGCATTGTATTCTTTAGCTTAATGACCAACATAGCATATTTATTTCTCTTTCCTATAGTCTCCTCAGCATGCTTATCTCTCTTTATAGATTGAAGTACTTCTTCCTTTGGTAGGGCTGGTTTTGTAGTCATGAATTTCTTCAGCCTACTTTAATAATATTTTTCCACCGTCAGTTATAGCAGTTTTTGTGGGTGCAATGGTTTGGATATGCTTTGCCTATGGGAAGTGGCACTCTTAGGAAGTGTAGGCTTATTGGAGGAGGTAGCAACTTGTTAGAAGAAGTGTGTCTGAATGGGCTTTGAGGCTCCTAAACTCAACCTCTGCCCAGTGGGGAAGCTAGAATCAGTCTTCTTCTGGTTCCATTTGGAACAAGATATAGAACTCTCAGCTCCTTCTCCACAACCATGCCTGCCTGGATGCTGCCATGATTCCTGCCTTCATGATAATGAACTCAACCTCTCAACCTGTAAGCTAACTCCAATTAAATGTTGTCCTTTATAAGAGTTGCCTTGGTCATGGTGTCTCTTCACAACAATGGAAACCCTAACTAATATCGTGGAAATATTAGATTCAGTTGGTTATTGTGAATTTTTTAGAATTTGAAAGATATTGATTCAAGTCATTTCCATGATTTGGATTGAAAAGTTAGCTGGATTTGGTTGTTGTTGTTGTTGTGTGGATTTGTTTGTTTGTTTTCTTGCTTGCTTTTTGATTGACCTGATATGGAATGTGACTGGGCCATTCTCATTTGCTGCTTTTCATTGTACTTTGTTCTGTATGTAAACCTAATGTTTTAACTATTATATGATGCAAGGAGTTTCTTTTTCTGGTCTATATGTTCGGTGTTCTTTATGCTTCTTATATCTTGATGAGCATTCCTTCTTCAGACGTAGGAAATGTTTTCTTTGATTTTATTAAAAATAGTACCTATGTTTTTGCATGAAATGTGTCTCTTTGCATTATGTCAACACTGCCAGGTTTTGCCTTTTCATGGAGTCTCAGAATTCCTGCATATTTTCTTCGTTAATTTAAAAAATATTATCACTGATTTTAGCTGAATGATCAATTCCTATATTTTGTTTTCATACTCTGATATTTTTCACACCATTCTATTGGTGAAGATTTTCACTGAAATTTTTATTTGACTTGCTTTTCTCTCATTTCAGTATGATATTTGTTTGGGTGTCTTCAGTATTCCCATCTCTTCATTAAATTCTATTTTTATATCATGGATCAACCTCCTTATTTCATTTGTCTGCATTCTTTTTTGACAAATGCAGTTATATTTGAGTTGTATTAGTGTATTTATTGTCATTCCTTTGAATTTTATTTCTGAAACATCATCTAAGTCACTTTAATTCAGAATCACTAGTATGAAGTTGATACTTTTTATAGGAGATAAGTATCTTGTTTCACTTCATGGGACTCGAGATTTTGCACTTTGATCTGCCCGTTTGAGGTCAGAACATTGGTGGATTTTTGGCATTGTTATTCTTTTAATTCAGATTGTCCCCTTTTTTTTTTCCATTGAAGCTGTTTACAGTACTATAGTTGTGTATAGTAGTACAATGGTGGTGATGTTTTTATTGGTAGATAAGGGTTCTGAGCATAGGCTCAAATTATTATCCTATCATGATGGTTGAGTAGATATCACTATTCAATAATTTCTTCACTGTGCTAACAGAGCAGCAGACAACTACAAAAGAATCACTTGTTAATTCCTGATGGGTGTAAAGAGCAAAGGGACTGTGTTTGTACTGTGTTTACTAATGTGCTAATGAGTCAACAACAAAAGAAGAGGTGGGCAATCATACAAGACAAATGATTAGCATTAGGTTATTAATAGGAAGCAGAGTAGTGAGACATATGCCGAATCAGAATGATAGAGGCAAAGGAAAAAGCGGGGTGATTAAAGGTTAACAATAGACTGAAAGTAGAAGGTAAATATATGTATTCGGATCCCATGAACAAGGTCAGCCTGTGGGATTTGGAAGGTAATAGTAAGTGTAAGGGGTATGGAAAAAGAGGAAGTAAAAGGGAAGGGGAGAGCGTGAACAGTGGGGGACAAATGTTGGCCTGCTACAATGCCCCACTGTACTACAGAAACCAGATATAGCTGAAGGTGAGGGCAGAGAGCCAGGTGAGGTAATGGAATCTCCAGTCTAAATGCTTTCCTTTCCGTGGTAGATCCATTGCTTTTTCTCTCTGGTCTTGGTTCAGGATGTGTTCCCTCCATATTGACTTTTACTGATCCTTCTGTGCTCTTGTGGGCTCATAGCTCCTATGAGCTCTGATTTTTTTGACTGTACTCTATTGGCTATGGATAGTTGAGGCCATCCTCTCCTCACTATGGTCATGTTCCTGGTTGGAATTGGCTGGAGCTTGTATAGTGCCCAAAGCACCATTTGAAGGCCGTTTTAAGCACTTACAGCTTTGTTTTTCCAGTTGAGCTCCTGTGTTGGTCCTGGCAGCAGACACTGGGAAACCTTTATATGGAATCCCTACTTGCCCGGCTCTCTCTCACAGATCTTCTGGCACACATCTTCAATTTTTCTGCCTGAAGCACAGTCACAACCACAAGCCCCATTTATGGGTCCAGCAGTAGAAGCGATCTGTTCAAGGTGTTGATCAAGTTGGTTCAGAGACTGCAGAAGTAGTTGATGGTGTAACAAAATATTTCTGTTCTCTTTGTTTTCTAAACCATAATCAGACACTTGGTCCAATATGGTTTCCTGTAGGCCTAGATTTTTTAAAATATATTTTTCTTTTTTAAAAATTTTTATTAGATATATTTCTTTACTTACATTTCAAATGTTATTCCCCTTCCCAGTTTCCTGTCCATAAGCTCCCATATCCTCCCCCCCCATCCCACGGGTATTCCCCCATACATCCCCTTTACTGCTCCTCCCCATATTCCCCTGCATTGGGGGTCCAAGTTTGGCAGGACCAAGGGCTTCCCCTTCCACTGGTGCCCCAACAAGGCTATTCTCTGCTACATATGCAGTTGGAACCCTGGGTCAGTCCAGGACATGCTCAGGAGAGATCTATATCCTGTCCCTATCAGCATGCATTTTTTTATCTTCATCAATCTTATCTAGTTTTAGTGGCTGGTATATATGGACCACATGTAGGGAAGGCTCTGAATGGCTGTTCCTTTAGTAGCTGCTCTAAACGTTGCTTCCATATCCCCTCCTACAGATGTATTTTTTCCTCTTTTAAAAAGAGTGGGAGCATACGTGTTTTGGTCACCCTTCTTGAGCTTCCTGTGGTATGTGGATTGCATCTTGGGTAATTTAAGCTTTTTGGCTAATATCCACTTATCAATGAGTACATACCAAGTGTGTTTTTCTGTGATTGAGTTACCTCACTCAGGATGATATTTTCTAGTTCATTCCATTTGTCTATGAATTTCATGAAGTCATTGATTTTGATAGCTGAGTAGTACTCCATTGTGTAGATGTACCACATTTTTTGAATCCATTCTTCTGTTGAAGGGCATCTGGGTTCTTTACAGCTTCTGGCTATTATAAATAAGGCTGCTATGAACATAGTGGAGCACGTCTCTTTGTTGTAGGTTGGAGCATCTTTTGGGTATATGCCCAGGAGAGGTATAGCTGGGTCCTCAGGTAGTGGAATGTTCAATTTTTGAGGAACCTCCAAACTGATTTCCAGAGTGGTTGTACCAGTTTGCAATCCCACCAAGAATGAACAAGTGTTCTTCTTTCTCCACATCCACAACATCTGTTGTCACCTGAGATTTTTATCTTAGTGATTCTGACTGGTGTGAGGCAGAATCTCAGGGTTGTTTTGATTTGCATTTCCCTGATGACTAAGGATGTTGAACATTTCTTGAGGTGTTTTTTGGCCATTCGATAATCCTTAGCTGAGATTGTTTTGTTTAGCTCTGTACCCCATTTTTAATAGGGTTATTTGGCTCTCTGGAGTTTAATTTCTTGAGTTCTTTGTATTTTTAATAAGTGTTCTTAATGTTTTAACTTCCCTTCTAGCCCACCACCTACTGGAGTTAGTGAAAAGGAAAGGTTAATAGAGCAAAGGAGGATGGGGACCTGTTCAGAAATAGTTCTATGGAGTAAATCTAATCTGTGTTGTCAGGATACCAGCCATTTAGTTCATACAAGTCAACAACAGTAGCTCAATCCACTAACAAACACCATTCATGAATGAGCAATGACAGATTGATCCAGAAGAAACTGCAAGGCTCTCCTATCAGCCTGAATCCTCAGAAGTGCCAAGAAGCCACCAGAACATCACCAGAAGTTTTTGGTGTGTTTCCCTTTATGAAGTCATGACAAATAATGATTAATAATGAATGACAAGGTGTACCAATACCATCCAGCATTGTCCATTGTCTGTTGGGGTATATTTATATCCTTTCTATACATCTTGTGGTCTCTCAAGTATCCACTCTAGAATAACTGTTGGCATTTAGTCTAGGCTCTGCCCCAGAGTTAACTGGCAACAGCCATGTGTGCCTGACTCATATAAAAGGGGCTGCTTGCCCCTCCCCCTCTCTCTTGCTCTCTTGCTCTCTTGCTCCCTTCTATTCTCCTCTTGTCCTCTTTCCCCTCTCTCTCCATTCTCCTCACCCCTCTCTCTCCAAGTGCTCATGGCCAGCCTCTCCTCCTCTTTCTCCTCTCGCCGCTCTGCCTTTCTCTTAACTCCCTTCCCCATGCCATAAATAAACTCTATTCTATACTATACATGTGGCTGGTACCACAAGGAGAAGGTATGCCTCAGTATGGGCCCCCTTACAGGCACCCTCTTCACCCACACCATACCATGTCTCCACAAAACATATTCCTTCCTCTTCTTATCTTTTTATAAAACACAACAAAAACATCACATGTCCTTTTTCCAGGCTGTTTCCAGAAAAACACCACATGTCTCATCTCAGCAAAACATCTTCCCATGTATCTGCATTAGCAAACACATTCTCTCATAAGACAGTTTTTAGGAAAACATCACATGACACAACTGAGTCTCTAAAGAAACCAGAAATTTCCACTTCTGTTTCCTGTCTACTGTCTTACCTGAAGGTATAGTTGTTTAACTTATACATTGAAGATTTCACTTAAAAAATAATAAAAGTGAAACAATCATTCATAAACACAGAAATATTTGAGATTAATTAAAGTCCTTTCCTCTGGTCTTCTCTGTCTGTGGGATGAGTAAATCAGTGACAGAAGTTCATAAACATAGTAGGGTGCACAAACCCTATTTGGCACAGCTTAGGGATAGGAGAGGAATGCTTTTTTTTTATCTTAGTTAATTTCTGCTAGCATTTTCCAGTAGGGCCTCACAAGCCACTTATTGTCAATTCTCAAAGGAGTCCTTCCAGTCTTCCCACCCTTTCTACCCTCATACCTTAAGGAAGTAAGTGCATTTTTATGACTATATATTCTATCTGCAGTCTCACAACAGGTAAGTTGACAAACTTGCTTCAGAATTTCTTTCTAGGCTCTAGATTCAAATATTCAACTATACCCTTGGTGACTACTACCTAAACACCTCAAACTTCATGTATCCTAAGAGACTTATAACAGTAATACTGTCAACATGTCACTCCCATGCCCCTAATGTGTGCTATATTAAAATGGCATCTACTAATGTCTATAAACAAGCTAGAAACCTATCATCATTTCCCATTCTTACTGAGATCACAAGATCAATTTATTAATCTTTTATATGTTGTCCTTCAAATATCTCTGAACTTCACAGTATCAGTCTCCCCGTCTCTAGAATATTCTGTTCATACTGATGGTCAGCAGCATAAAGGAGATTCTATACTATACCATTGCTCATACCTGTTGGGTTGATTTAGAATACATGTGATGGATAGTTTGATTCACTACTCCAGTTTTGTGTTCTGAGGTAAGGCTAATTCATTCTGTGCATCCTTTCTCTGGGATAGTTTATCAAAGTATTATATTTCTTGTCCTTACAGTATTCATAGAAATTTTTATGAACATTGATAGTTATTATTTTAATAGTTTCTCATTCTGCTAAAAATTGACATTTAAGTTTATAAATAGGGTCACAGCCACTGACTTACTCAATAAAGAAATGGAGTTAACAACTCATTCTAAGTGTCCATCAGAATCAATTAGGATGTTAAATCCTTGCATAAAATAATGTTTAATAAAATCATTCTCAGGGAAAATTGTCTCATTTTGAATTCAGCAAATACAAAAGCTGACATAAGATTTCTGGGTAACTGCTGTAAGGCTTTAACACACCAAATTCAATAGCAATTGGGATATTAATGGGGGCATTCTTGTCTAGCGTTTCACCTCTCTTTTCTGGATTGATTGGAGGATGGCAGAAAATAACCTGATCAACCCTGTCCATAGGTTGGGAGCCTCATTTTTGTATGATGTTTTGCAGGCTTCATTTGCAGACATAGACAAAGTAAAATCAATGAATTTATAACCTAATCACTGGTCTATATTGATTCACATTCGAGATATTCAGTTCACATGGTATTGTTTTCACTAACCACCTGTCAATATGTCCTGGGTGTTGTGCTGGGTTAATCCACTGCTCTGTCTCCCCAGGGGAGCCACACCAACAGCTGTTGTCCTTCACACTGAAAAACCGTGCTCTCGGGGGTTTCTCCTAGTCAGTGCACGCTAATAACACTTCAAATTTATGTGACACCCAATCGCAGTCAAGTCCTGAGCTCTTTACATAGCATTGGGTTACAAATGGGTCTCGGTTAATTAATGGCTTTACAGTAAAGAAACCTTCACTTTTCAACATTGGCCTCTCATTCCAAAGCATAGAAGAGGAGGAAGGACTTTCCTGGAATAACTTCACAAGAGCAGAGTGCATTCAGCGGGCTGAATACACACATACAATTGCCCGAACCAAATCACTCGTTCTTACAAAAGCAGGTGATCGTCAACTTTGATGGTCACAATTTTGCCAAAGCATGTCATAAAGGAAGACTGAAACCAAATCATACCTTATCTCAGCATTCTCTTGATTTAAAAAAAAAATAAAGACAACCAAAACAAACAAACAAACAACAACAAAAACCAGAGGTCAATGTTGTCAACTTGCAATGGACATTTTTTTCCTAGCAAATGACCCAGTGAACTTTGCTTTTAAAACAAAAATCTTCCTTAACCTGCAGAGAAAGCACAAATCTCCATTTTTGAGTACATATGCAAAATTGCTTAAGAGTTGCTTCAGATCTGAAGCTCTGACTCTTTGGGCTTGCTTAGATGGTCATTGATTTCCTCATTCCAGAGAGGTGAAAAGAGGGGACCAGGAGAGAAGAGATTAATTAATCTTGAATGTATCTGCAAGTTAAGAATTGTTAAGAACTAGAATAGTTCCTGCCCTAAAATGATTAGCAAATATTGACTTTTATATGTAGTCATAATGTGTCATTTGAAACCCATGATAAGTGGCCAAAGTACTTCCTTAGCTCGCATCTCATTAAATTAGATCAGGTAGTGTTGAGGCAAATTACACAAAGACACAGAGCTGAAAAAAGTCAGACCTAAGGGTTTTAACATTGATTTTAGGGAAGGCTGAAGTCATACAGAGCACGTATCTTTTTCCACTCAAGTTTATGCGTGTTAGCCATCTGTTTTCTCTTGATGGATTTTGAAAGAAAAAAAAAAGGATGTAATAACTTTGAGGTGCAATTGTTGTAAATATTCAGGATTTATGACTTTATAGCAACTGTAATCAGTCATCAGATTATGACTGATGGTCATGGCATTTTAGTTTTATAGAAAGTTTACTTATATATTATGAGCTTTAGGGGTAAAACTGTGATGGAAAGTAGCATAGCTACTGGTTCACCTGGGAACATGGTCCTGTCTACCCAACACCCTTCGTATAGTTTATTTTTCAAGTGTGTATACGCCGTCTATGAGGAACATTAAAGGTGTGACACTACTCAGCTGTCCCCCGAAAAAATCTTCCTGTGTTTGTTAGTTCTCAAGGGCTGCAGTGTACTCTACTTACAATGGAATCGGACCGAGGCGAGGAAAGCCTCCAAATGCCATCAAAGCAAATGATCTGTGAACGTTGCTTCAAAGCTCATCATTAGCTGCCAGTGGATTTGGCTTCAAAGCTTGTGACTAGGTTTCCGTGGGAAGAGGGCATGACAACACGTGCATCTTGGCAAAAAGACTTCTGCTCAAATAGCAGGACGCATTAATTCTCGTTTGATTCATAAAATTAATTAGAGGACTAACAACCTTTATGGAATTCTGCCTACTCTTTATCCTTTTCTTTAAAAAAAAAAAAAAAAAAAAAAAAAAAGATAGACCCCAGGCCTTTTTGGTTCTTAAATGAATTTGCAAATTGACTAGTGTTCAAGTGGTACTTGAGCAAAATGAACAATTAAAAATGTATGGCTACCAATGAGATGTATCCGCTGATCTCTTTAAGGATTAATTAGTTGCAGCAATGCTCTTTCTCAAGCAACAGACTGAGGTATTAGAGTAACTGGGGGTGGATAAGGAGGGGTCAAAAGGCGGTGTTTCTCACAGACATGTGCATGCATGTGTGCATAGGCAAACATGTAGGACAAGGCTGCAGATGTGCATGTCGACATCTCTACAGGTTAAGACCATAAATATTGGGTGCCAGTCCCCCGTGTATACATTGCATTTCGGTGACTGGTTCACTGCTGCTAATCAGCAGACCCCTTGTCAGATGAAAGGCTCTTATTGATCATAATTTAATCATTAAAGCAGAGCAATGCTTTAGATACTTAAATAATATATTCAGATAAATTTATTCTCAATTTATGTTTTATTTCCCGGCCTGTACTGAGCTTGCAAGAATCTTTACTTCCTATGAAAACTTGCTGAAGAAATTATTAAATGCTCAAAAATGGAGAAACAATTTCTCCTTTGCATCCATCAATTCTGTACTTCAGACTACTCCTTTTCTCAAACTCTCTGGAATATTTGGGGCTAAATTCACAATGATAAAAAAACCTGACATCACGTCTGCATTTGTCCCTGCAAGCTGGGGACTTGGCGTTCAAAATATCCACCTTGTCAGACCTCAGCAATGAGTTTCCGAAACGGCGTAGATAACTTGCAACCCCCAGGATTGCTGCAAAAGTACAGGGGCGATGATCATAGTATTCTTCTTCAAGACTTACTTTCAGATGATATCCTAAAAATGTGCCAGTTTTCTCAGGCGGCCCAAATTCAGATCTTTCTATGGCCAGATTGTGCTGAGTCAGTCTGACAGGGCATAAGCATCAAACAAAGCTTTGAACAAATCCTGCTTGATTGTGCTTGGTCCTCTCTCTACTGAGCATCTTGAAAGGATGACCAGTAAGTGCCAGGAGGAAAAACCTAAGTTTTTAGTCCTGACAAACCGATTAGACTAGTGCAGAATAATCTGAGGTTTGCCATCATGCTAGTTGAAAACATTTTAAGAAAATCATCAGAACTCTCTAAAAGGATATTTGTTTTTAAAGAAAAAAATATCTTCCTATAGCTGGGGTACTTGGGTGAGTTATATGTGGTCAACTAACTGGGTTGCATTTAAATGTATCTCTGAATGGAGAATAGGCTGTGCTCCTCTAACACAAATATATACATAAAACCATGCATGGGAGCTGGATGTAAAGAAAATCCATCACTGCAACCAAACCCATTTAATTAAAATTAAAAACCTGGGCTAACTGACCTTTTCTGTGTAGGAACAGACTAGAGTTGTGCACCACTGGGTGAGCTTCAGAGACTGATGGCAGCTGAGGGAACAATGCCAGTTTGTAGGTTATGCTTGGGCATTACAGGCACAGATCCCCACAGATGCAAAGTCACAGGAGAAGCAATTGCACATGAAGCCAGTTGCCTCCCTGAACAGAGAGATGTTAGCCATTTAGGTTTATTTTATTTTGTCTATTTGATCTTGAGACAAGTTCTCATGAATGTTAGGGGTATGTGTGTCAGGGGGGTCTCAAATTACTTTGAAGATGATGAATTTTGGACCACTCTCTCCTTCTGAAGTGCCACGATTACAGGAATGTGTGAACGATTCCCATTGAGTCTTGAACACAGGTCTTCCTGAATCCCAGGCAAGCATGTTTACCAACTGAGTCTTAGGCTTATTTTAAATAGCATTTAAAGATACACTTCTACATAATTCATTCTACTCTGGAAAATTGTTTTTGACAACTGATGTAATCAATTGATATCTCTGTACAGTATTGACTAGTTTTTCTTATGTCTTCTGCAAGAAAAAAAGCATCAGGGTACATGTTCTGGCAGATGACACAAAGATTAAGGTCTGTTTCTACTAAACATTTTTCTTTTCAGGCATACTAAACTGTCCTTCAGCCAGAGAGGCAGAGCACACCCTCTCCCAATAGAAAGAAATCCATGTTGGTCATGACTAAAATTCCAATTAAATTTCATCACCAGCAGCGGGCTTTCTGTCATCCCCGGACAATGTAAATCACTGTTGATGCCCGGAAATGCACTTTATGAGTCTCCATTGTCACAGAATATCTACTTTCACAAGAACTTGTTTTATACTAGTAAATAAAACATCATTTGACATTTTTGTCACTTCTGATGTCTGGGTGCTGATGAAAATAATGGAAATGCTCAGAGGTTATGGGACATTGTTTATCAAGGAGTAAGTGGTACCATGCGACTGCATGATTGATCCCCGATGCATACTTTAGAGCTCCTTCCATTGCTTATCGAAACCTTTTAGGTAATGCACTCCTCTTGGATATCATTTTATGTTTGAAAAGCTTTATAATTCATAATGAAAAGTTGCCTGTTTGCCCCAAGTGAATCCATAGTTTCAATTACTCTCCGTGTACATGGTTGGACTCCATTTTGGCCACTGTTTATGGTATTTGGCAGGTTTTCAGTAACTACTTCTCTCTGATATGATTGATTTCTTACACAATACTCTGCTTTGCGTGTGTGGAGCTGAAATAATCTTAGTGGGCAGAAAGCAAAGGGCAGACCTTGTGCATTAACTTCATAAATGTTATGAGTGCCCAAAATTATACGTTAGCCTTAATAAATACAATAGTCAGAAGCAGGGATGGTGATGAGATCTCGACCGGGCCACCAGTATTCACTCTGTTCCACACCCACTCCTTTTTCTCACCCTTAAGAGAAAGAAGCACCAGAATTTAGCAAACCAGCGCCAATGGCAGACAACACTGGTATGTGCGTATCCCCATGTTTTCTGCAGGCTACCATGAGCTTTTCTTCAGCAAAGTCATGTAAGACACATACCTCATTTATTCACACAAGGCTAATCACCTTTGAACAGAAACAAAGAGACACATATATCTGCATGAGTGACTGAAGGTGAGTGTGACAGCTACAATAGTCAAACATGATCAAATCCAGGTGGGCTACAATATGTGTTCTCAACCCTGTCCAAGACTGCGTGAACGACGGCAGAAGTCGTCATGACTTTCTGACTGTCCACATCAATAGGACAACCCATGAAAGGACTGAAATCACTGGGGAAAAGTGGCCCTTTGGCACCACAGACAGAGATGTACTGGACCATGCCAGCCACTATCGTTTACTCTTCTATCTAAACATGTCAGGGCAGATGTCCCAAGTGAATAGCCCAAAGCCAAAGTCCCAGGACAGCATTCTCAGCACTGTCAGATGATAAACATTCATGTAGCCAAAGGCCTCTGGAAGTCTTTGCTTTGTCCTGTCTTTCCTGCAGAGCACATGTGTTCTTGATGTAATATTAAACATTTCCCTCTCATTCGGATCTTTAGCATTCCATATGTTTGTAGGGCAGCTTTTATGAAAAACTAATTTACAAATGAAAAGCATATTTGTATTGAAGATAGCTCTCTTAGTAGCTGTTCATTATGCAGCTAGCAGGACAGACTTTTTTTTTCCTTTCAGAACGGAAATTTGCTGAGCCTCTCTTAGTGGATGGCAACTTTCCCTTCTCTCAGTAGCAAGAAAATTGACATATAATTATCGTTTTGGGTAACAGGAAAACCAAATTGATTACTGACTAGCATGGAGGGTTGAGTTGATTTGAAAGGATTCCAGTTTTTCACCCTTGATTTCTGAAGTGGATTTTGTAGGCTTCTATTTTTCAAAAGCTACTCTTAAAAGCAGCAGGAATCAAGGATTTCAAAGATTGTGGAAGCAGCCTCATAGCTTAACCAGGTGGCTAGGACAAGAAGGGTACGGCTCCTAACCACGAAGACTAAATGCTCAACAGAGACAGAGAGAGAGAGAGAGAAAGAGAGAGAGAGAGAGAGAGAGAGAGAGAGAGAGAGAGAGAGAGAGAGAGAAAGAGACAGACAGACAGACAGACAGACAGAGACAGACACAGAGAGAGAGCCAATTACAGACATCACTAACTTCTGTGCTCCAATTCTTAGCAAGCGAAACAGAACATCTATTTTCTAAAGACTGATCAGAAAGAATATTTACTTAAAATTGCTGTGATCCTTGCCAGCATCACTTCCTGTCAAGTTTGTCATTGGCTCAGATAGCTCAATGTGTAAAGTGCTTGAGGTTGATCCACGAAGACTTGAGATTGACCCTCCAACCACTGGAGAAAAGCACACACGGTGTCAGAGGTTTGCAGTTAACATTGCGGATAACCCTGTCCCTGGGTTAGCCAGCAAGTATAGCTTAAACAACAAAACTCCAGGCCAATAAGAAACTGCCTCAAAACACCAAGTGCAACCAAGCAACCAAGGAGTTCCCTGACTTCCGCACATGCATGCCCATGCTCAAGTCATAATATCTACTTTTAATTCAATTGCATGTGAAGGAAGGTGGCATTTGAGAACTAAAAAAAAAGTATTACAAAGACAGGTAGAAAAAATTTTTTTGTAAGTAAAACTCCTTTATTATATAGATAGCAGACTTTCTCATACAGATTCGGGCACCCACATCCAATATGCTTCAAACCTTTATAGTTTCAAGAAGAATTTGATGAACATATCTTAATAGTTCAGCTAACTAGAATGTTCTGTATTGGGTTTTTGCTTCGAAGTTAGGCATTTAAAGAGCTTAATGTTGCACTCGGGGGAAGAAGACACGAGTCTGTATCAGTACTCTCAGGCTGATGGTCTTCTTAAGCAAAGAACTGCTATATCAGCAACTTTATTCGTAATAGCCAGAGACTGGAAACAACCCAGATGCCCCTCAAGCAAAGAATGGAAACAGAAAATGTGATTCATTTACACAATGGCATACTAGTCTGCTATTGAAAACAATGACATCACGAATTTTGCAGGCAAATGAATGGAGCTAGAGAATATCATCCCGAGTGAGGTAACCCAGACCCAAAGAGCATGCATGGTATGTGCTCACTTGTGCATATTAGCCCTAAACTATTGGGAACCCATGCTACACTGCACAGACCCAAAGAAGCTGAACAAGAAGGAAGGCCCAGTCTTGATGCTTGAACCTCACTTAGAAGAGGAAATACAATAGTCATAGGAGGCAGATGGAGGAAGGGAGCTAGGTGGGAGAGGGGATGGGAGGGGAATGGACAGGTGTAGGGAGAGACAGGAGAGAGGGCCAGAGGGCCAGTAGAATGAATGGAAATCTGCAACTGATGGGGGTGGTGTGTGGGTAGGGGTTGGCGCCATGGGGGGCATCTCTAGGAGGTCTCAGGGATGGAGTTCCTTTAGCTGAGACTCATAGCAGTGTGGATGTGGAATCTGAAGTCTCCACTTCCTGTAGCCAGGCAGGATTCCCAGTGGAAGAATACCCACCACAAAGCCTTCGACCCAAAATGTGTTCTGCCTACAAGATGTGCAGGGATAAAAGTAGAACAGAGATACAGAAATGACTGCCCAAAATTGAGACACATCCCATGGGCAAATACCAATCCCTGTTAATGATTCTCTGTTATGTTTGCAGACAGGAGCCTAGCATAACTGTCCTCTGAGAGGCTCCACCCAGCAGCCAATATAAAGAGACACAGAGACCCACAGCCAAACATTAGAAGAAACTCTTTCTAGTCTTTCAGAAGAGTTTGGGGAAGGATTAAGGGCCCCCCGAAGGGGATAGGAACTCCACAGCGTGACCAACAGAGTCAAGTAACCTGGTCTCTCGGAGCTGTCAGAGACTGAACCATGAATCGAAGAGCATGTGCAGGCTATACCTAGGTCCCCCGCATATATGTAGCAGATATGCCACTTGGTCTTCATGCAAGTCCCCAAATAACTGGAGCAAACCTGTCTCTCAAGCTGCTGCCTATGGATGGCCCATTTGCCTAACTGGGTTGCGTTATAGGGCCTCACTTAGCTCTGCAGAGACTTAACATGCCAGGGAGTGGGGATACCCAGTGGCAGCCTATACCCTCTTAGAGGAGAAAGGTAAGGGGCATAGGGAAGGGACTGTGTGAGTGGGGAACTCGGAGGGGGTGGGCAGTGATTGGGATGTAAAGTGAATAAATAAATGAATTAATGGGGAGAAAAGAATTGCTATGTCAACAGCTTATGTGATGCTTGATACCCAGCCTGGGATCGTCCTGGCTTTAATTGGCAGTTGTGAGTAGTAGCACCTGCACATAACTCAGGTTGTCCCTGTGGTCTGGCAGCATTCTCGCTCTGTGCTTTGAACAAAGGCTTACTCACAGAAATAACTGACGGTGGATGATTGATGTCACCCATCACGCGAGAGCTGACATCGCCTTTTCCCCACGTCTGTTTACAACTACACACTCGGATTTCGTTAAGATGAGCAAGATGTTCAGGAAGGGGACTGCCACAGATGACAAGACAGTCGCCTCATTCAGAACACCTAGAAGATTTGCTGTTGACATGGAAAAGAAATCAAGCACTGGCGACATAGCATGGTTCTGGAAGAGAATTTTCAATGGTTCTTCATTTGTTTGTGTTTTTGGTTTTTTCCTGTTATGGTATTTTGCTTTTCTTGTTTGTTTGTTTTTGTTTGTTTCGACAGTTCACACTTCTCTGACTCTAATGCAGACTTGACTTTGCAGCCGGGAGATGTGATATGAGGAAGAGGTATTCTGAAGACATTATCCTTCTGATTATTGACTTATAGCTTGCTAATGTCTAGAAGCTCATTAATCTGTGAGGAGGGTGTACTGCTTCAATTGGTGGTTGTGCAAAACAACAAACCCACAGTGTATTCCAAGGGCATTGTGCATTTCCACATCTGGACGTCCATCGCCTCCACTGTGCTTCCAGATGTAGCAAATGTGGAATACTAGAAAAAGCCCTGGTGTGGCAAAGCTATCAAAGTAAACCCTGAGGACAAACAGCCTTGCTTCCTGTGACTGGCCTCATAGGTTCTCACACGGGGTGGGCACTGACTGTTTCCCCCATTTTTATTGAAAATAGATTCTTTTCTAATGCAATATATCCTGAGAAACCCTTCTCCCAGTCCCTCCTCACCTCACATTCCCCTCTGGATCCACCCATTTCTATCTCTTTAGAAAAAAAGCAGGTTTCTAAAGATAACAGCAAAACACAACATAATAAAATATAATGAGATGAAGCAGAACCCACAGCAGTGAAGTTGGACATGGTAAATCAACAGAAGGTAAGGGGCCCGGGAAAAGGCACAGAATCAGAGACCTACATGTTATCTCGCTCTCAGGTTTCTTCCAAAAATCCCCAGATGAAGCATTTTGCAGGACACGTTTACTTTGACCATATCTTTTCTCTCCTTAAATTTGTTCTTCTCTGCCACACTGAGTTATCTTGTGGGGTTACTGACTAACACACTATTATGCTTATTGCTTTTCTTAAGAATATCTTTTACTTATTCTTTGACAAATCATCCACAGATACAATGTATCTTTATCATATCCACCTTCAGACAGTATTTCACAGCACTCCTACCTACAGTGAGGCTCTGGCAGTCTGGATGGGTTACATAGATCTGCCATTTGAAACTAAGCACTCAACACACACATTCTTCGAATTTTAGCAGTCAGGACACAAGGCACAACTGCTGTCCACTGCACAAAGAAGATCCTGTGGTCAAGGTTGAAAGCGGCACCAACCTGGATCACTATGTTTAGTGTCACCCTCTGACAGCTCCACCATCCAGTATGGGAAAGCGATGAGTACCTTGCCATGTTGAGACGTTTGCCCTAACATTTTCCTCATGTTCAGTGTCGCTTCTGTGACCATTTAAAAGCTTGCATTTATAAACATACTTATATTGTATTTATATTCTATAAGATATGAATATATATTGTGATATGTATAATTCATTTATATACAATATAATATATGCAATACAATATACAATATACAATATAATATGTACAATATAGTATATACCATATGGTATATGATATATGGTATATAATATATGATATATAATGCACATATAATATATGATATATACTATATACTATATACTATATAGTATAATATGTAATGTGTAGTGTGTAATATGTAATATTATATAGTGGATAATATGTGATATATTTATATATAATATAATATATTAGATTATATGTATTTATATATAAATTATAAGCTTACAATGCTTATATAATTATATATGTAATTACATATATCTCTCTATATGAATATAAATATATATATAATATGTATTGAATATTATAAATTAGTATAAATACAAGGTTATATTTATATTGTCATTATTTCATCAGCCACACTTGAATAAAATAGACAATTTGGTTTTTATCCCTTTCTAAAGCTCCTCCAGTTCTTTAGGAGCATAAAACAGACATTGGCACTGTCATTTTCTAGCGAGAAAGACTGGCAGAAGTGAGGCCCCGCAACTGTCCTATGGCTTTACTTAGTATAGGATCCTTTATGAGTTCCAAGACGGAGTTGTGTCTCTGGTGATTTCTCTGCTGGCTGTTAGAGTGGTAAGGGCTTATAGAGCATAGGTCACCTGCTCACTGTAGTCTCTCACCAGTGTGAAGCCATGGATCAAGGATAGCTGCCCTACCAATATTCCAAATCAATCACAAAGTCTGATGTCTACACGTGTGCAAACAGTATGGAATGTCCACCATAGCTGCTATTCAGAACAATGTTGCAAAATAAGGAAGCCTAGCCTTGCCTTTAGAAGTACCGTGGCTTTTAGCGACCCATCTATTCAGCTCCACAAGTGTTCAGTTATTTTGTGTAAGATTTGTTGTCTGTTTCCCTTTTAAAACTGTACTCCGTTCTATAATCTTTCGCGGAAAGGCCGTTAATTACAGTGCGCTTAATCATAGAGAGCAGGTGTTAGCTAAAACGGAAAAAATCTGGCTTTAGCCTTGAGAATTCATGCAGCTTAGCTGGATTTAAGTAAAACTCACCAAGCTGGGCAAGTTAGGTCTGGTCATTGTGTGATTTCCTAGATCATGCGGCTGCAGAGTAAATGATTGAGTTGTGGTTTTCTGTAAAGGAAAACCTAACTCTTCTGTAATACTAATGAAGGCCGTACTGTGGAGTCCTAGAAACATCATTTGAGGAAACAGCCCAACCGTGGATGCACCCAGTCTGGGGTGTATCCTTGAGGTAGTCACTCAACTTCTGTCTACTTCTCTTGCTTAATCCGTGACTTGATAGTAATAGCAGCATGTACTTGTGCTGCTTTTGAGGATTAAGTGAACTAAATTATGTAAGAAATATCACAGTTCCTAGGTCTTCACTAGTATACCGGATCTTACTTTAAGAGAATAATTGTATTGTAAGATGCTAATATTTCTGAAACAAAAGTAGGAGCAAGGGCAGAGGGTGAAGAACGATTCAAAGACAAGGTTCGTTCCAGTAGACTCGGGTGCTCCAGAATATTCCCCAAACAAATTCTTGCTTTCCTTTTATTAAAGAAATTAATGTATTTATTTTTATTTCATGTATATGGTCCGATCTGCTGGAACTATAGTTTCAGTTGTCTGTAAGCTGTCATATGGGTCCTGGGAATGAAATTTTGCTCCTCTGGAAAAGTATCAAATCTTCCTAATCACTAAAGCATCTCTTTTGCCCCAAATGTTTGCTCTTGAAACAACTGTGTTCACTAGCACACAGACCATTTGTTTCTTTGGACAGAGCATCTACAGTTAAGATAGCCAACCATATTTGCAAAGTCAGTCTTAGCTTGTTCTGATGTGCTGTGTGTTTGTGTACATGTGACTTTTCTACACATGCGGTGATAGTCGTTGGCAGTATTACATATAGTAATGACTGAATGACTGACTGTATTTAGTCTTTCCAACAGATTGCCTTGGCCAGGGTCAGTTCTGGCCTACTCTTGGGTGATGTCACCTGCCGAGTTACTGATTTTTTTCACACGGCTCTTCCAAAGGCAGCCGACAGTCAACTTGTCTGCCTCTGCAGAATGTAGGACAGGAAGACAGAATGTAGAAATTAACTGAACAGAAAAAAAAATCATTTTTGTTGGTGAAGAATCAGACACAGTAGCCCCTGAACTGGCAGGTGGTGCTCTTCTTCAAGAGCGGTGCTAAGTTCTTTACTGGGCATCAGGACAGTTCTGCCACTGATTGTCCAGTTTCATCCCTTAAGGCTCCTATAAAGCAGTTCTTGTACTCTCTCCTCTTTGTCCCTCACGCCCGAAGAATGTTTGCATTATCTTTCATCTGGGCTCTATTATAGCCTTCCAAATAGTATTTCTGGCCCCATTCATCATTCTTTCAAACTTAGAATCTGGTTTTCAAACTGCCAGTGGAGTCATTTTTCTTAAGACGTAAAGCTCTTTCATGGTTCATGGCTGCCCACGGGATAAAAGCTGACTCTCTTCTTGTTGCATAGGAGTTTTCAGGATCGAGCTGGAACACTAGGGCCATCTCTACATCTTCCCTCTTCCTGGCTGAGCTCTGGGAATCTTGTGATATGAAGTATGTCATCATCTTTGTCTGTCCAGGCCCATCCATTTCCACTTTTAGGTTGCCAATTCAACCCTCAGGGACTACAAAGAACCTCCCTTTGTGACCTGTCCCATACTTCTATTCTTGATTTAAGAGCCCTGTTAAGTTTCCTTCTTTTATTCCTTTAGAAGTCTAACAGAGCAATACCATTCCTTCCTCTGGGCTATTTTCATGCACAAAATGGGATTTACATACGTGTTACAGTGTGTGGTTTTCTTGGTGCTGCTTTACATGTGTTTCCTTTACTAGGTAATTAAGCATTTCTCTTTTTTATTTTTAATTTTAATTTTGCATATTTTTAGATGGAGCCTCACTGCATGCCTTAGCTGACCTATGGAGATCGAGGTAGACTAGATGTCAGAGATCGGCTTCCTACTGCTGTCCAGTGTTGGGGGTTAAAGGTGGGAACTACCATACCTGGCTCAATAGAAAATCTTTGAAATTAGAGCGATGGCATTTCCCTTTGTGTTTCCAATCATTGCCGTGGCCTGTAGGCACGAGTTAGATATCTAAGTGTGTGCAGTAGATGGATCTCTTAATGGCTACACAGTTAATCAAGTTGAGCAACTAATATAATAGAATTCTTTTGGAATAAAGTTCTAGCCTGGACAAATGAACGTGCCCGAGAATGAAAATAACTCAGTCTGGGTAGCTATGGACGTAGCTGCTTACCATCGGCACAAATTCTATAATTCTCTGAGCTCCAATAAGTAGTCAGAACCTTGATTATTTAATACTGCTTGCACTTGAATTCTTGAGGAGTAGTGTCAATAATGACTAGCTGACAAGCTCGCAGCTTTCCAGGGTGGCAAAGCTCGTTCTATGATGCTTCCAGGTTCTCACTGTCCTATCCTATTAACAGTATTGCTTGATGATGTGAAGTGACTTTTCTACTCATTTTTGTGGAGAGTGGTGAGCATTTGAACGATTACTAGGGAGACACGGAAACTCTTAAGGGCTGGCTAACGAGTACTTGCCATTGTCTTTCAGGATGGAAACAGATAAAAGCATGTTGCTCTTATCTCTGTAGAAGGGCCCCATGTCCTCCAAATGACCAACCCAACCGACCTATGAGGGTTATAGGGCAAAATAATTATTCGTAGCTTTTATTAGGAGAAAGAAGGAAGCATCATTCAGCTACAACAGATTGCTCTGGGTGCAACAGTTTTCATCTGGAGAACAAATGTTTCCTCAAGAACTTGAAAAAAAGTAATTAGTCATTTTAAATGTATGTCAAATGTGAATAGAAGGACTCAGGATGTTTGGAGAGCTCACATACACTAAGTTCGGTTTTGACTTACGAATTAAACACTGGCGAATGATCAGTCAACACTGACCTCTAATTGGCTTTAGTGTCTTGACAAACTAGAAATTGTTATTCCAATGACAGAACTTTTTTTTTTTCCGTGTGCAAAAGAGGCATGGGACATGCCCAACAGCTGAACGGTGTTTTTCCAGAACATGTAAGCCACACATTCAGCTCATGTACACTGCATGCCTGTGATTGACTTGGGGCATTTTAATTAAAAAAAATAGTTTTAAAAAGTACCCAAACATATGATGATTCATTTAGCCATTGTGTGGCATTCTGTGGAAAATATAAAACATTTAAAAAAGAAAGCTTGGCTCTGCGTGTGATTATACAATGGTATATAAATGGAAACCAAAGAGGGAGATGATATGTTAATTCATAGACAAGGAAACACACATACACACACACACACACACACCTCTGACAATTCACTCCTGTAATCAAAAGACAATATGACATGAGCAAACACTCCGTTAAGGCAGAAGAGTCCTTCTTTGTCACAGCAGGTCTAGACAGCTCCTACAGCTGTGTCTGCTCTCTCGCAGTGATATGTGGCTCCCTTTCCAGGGTGACATGAGCTCAGAAGGAAATGGCAGCTCAAGCTTAATCATTTCTCTCTGCTTAGTGTCTGCAGCATGGTGGTTTGGAATTTGCTGGAAGGCAAATTATATTGCCTTGACAGTGTGAGAAAAATTTTTCTCATGTATGTGTTTTTACGTTTTCTGTCAAAAAGAGCTAACCCATTGTTTTTATAAAGTTGTCAAGGAGTGATAGAGAGCGAAGTGAGCTCCCCTCAATGGGATGAGAAACAGCCACGACTTACATCAGGGACAGGTGGCAGAGGCTATTTAAGGGGAGTGTGGTTTGTTTCTGAAAAAGGAACTCCTTGCTGAGTTGCGTTCGCTGTGTTGCTGTGTTTCCTTGGGCAACTTTGAGGGTCTTCCTTTCCCAACGTTAGGGAGAGCAGGAGTTGTGCAGACTCCATTTACCAACTGCAAGATAAGGAGTCACGGAGCACACAGTCGGTCCTTTCTCTCAGCACTGCATCAGAGGCTTTGCCTTCATCTTGCGTTATCCTTCTCGGATGATGACCCTTAAGGGGTGATGCAGTGTACTCGGTAAGACGGCCCCTTGCTGTATACTTCAATGCAAAGCCCTTGCAGTTGCTAAATCCAGTCTTTGGAGTTGAACCAGAAATGTAGGCTCTTGTTTCAATGTCTGATGTCATTCTAGGACTTCTGCATTCTGCAGTATCAGGAATCCTACCACACTGGAATGATTGAAGGAAAACTTTCAAAAACACACTCCTTTATGCTCTGGCTTCTTGGCCAGTAAACCGTCCAGAAGGTGGTCACGTGATTTGTAACGTTCCCTCAGTTCTGATCCATAGCCGTTCTGATTACCATGGTCTCGTTTGTTTCTGTTTGTTGGTTGGTTTTCTTAAATGAAAGAGTATACACAAAGTTAGGCGCTAAATGTTTTAAGTTTTTTTTTTTGGAGAAATGTTTCTTTCCTGTGGTGTACATTTGCAAATGAACTTACGATTTTCTGTTTTTCTTTAATTGCATTCGATACCCAACAAAAGAGAGGCTGAAGGAGAGTCGCAGCTCTGTTAACTCCTAGTTATCATGATCCTGGTTCCAACATCACGTCCTCAGCATCTCGTCTCTTTCTTTTCTTTTTCTTTTTTTCCTCTCTAGATTTAATCTAGTAAAATCACATTGACCTGGGTTAATAATCTTTCCAATATAAATGGTCTAAATGCTACTTGGAAAAACAAAGACAGACGAAGTCATCTTTCCAAATCGCTCTTTGGGCATTCCTTATTTGGAAAGTTTTCTTTCCGGTGGGATTTGGATTCTCATTAATCTACCTCTCCTTTCGACAGTGAAATAAAAAACGGAATGAGATTATCAGAATGGATAGCCTGTGCGGACCTGACAACATGCTTCTGAAACGTGGTTTACATTCGACATCAGTTAAGCTCTTTGGGCCAGCGTGTCTCAGATTTGCTAGATGAGGCCTGAACTCCACTCCCAGCTTAGACACAAATATGTTTTATTCGTTATAAATGCCTCTCAAGTCAGTTGGAAGGATGGATGAATTTCTGGTGCAGAAAGTATTAAGTCATCTGCAAACCTATAAATATCTCTCGCTGTATCTCATGGAGTACTACTACAGAGAAATTTGGTTTTCTGATTTTGTTTTTTACGTTGTTGTTTGGTGGAGTACGCCTTTTCCCTTGACCTGGGTATTTCTTTTAAATTGTATTCTTCATTAACATTTTTAAATGTAGCAAAAAAGAAACGTAATATAAAGTTTGACATTTAGTTGCTTTAAATTCGATGTAACTTCTTTTGCACCCTTTGGCATACCTAAGTAGAGTCCAATTGCTCCTTATGGAAAGGTTTTTAACAACCTTAATAGAGTGGAAAATTCTATATCTCTTTGTAATAATAAAGACAATAGCAGTTAAAACAGTGAACTTGCAACGTTAATGAGTAGCCACTGATGAAAATCGGAATGTCAGTCACAGCTTGCCTTGTGCTATTGCCTCCATGGCTGGGGAAACTGTTTCTAAAAGTGAAAGTAATAGAAGTAACAGTTAAGGCTCTGGTGGGCGTGGCTGAAATTCTCCTCACTCCTTTAATTATATGCTTCTTGTCACCCGAAGACTTTTCATTCCATTCCATTCAAATCAGGTTCCTAGAATAATAGTGAGGTAAACGGCCCCTCCATAATGCCCCTTAATAAGAATATAACCCAGTGTTCCTCACTGCACAGGCAATGGAGAGAGGGTTAAGTAGTGAGAGCTGTCGTGAACTGAAGTGCTTCTCTTAATTTGTAACACACAGGCCAGGGATCTTGCAAGTACAGAGTCCATGGCTCCACGAGTAGCTAAAGAAGATGCTGATGTGGGTCCTGGGGGGACAGGGCACTGTCCCTTTAGCAATAGGTTCCCGGGGTCCACATGTACGTCAGTGGCCTGAATATTGAGAAACACAGGGGAAGAACATGCCATGAGTCCTTAAACGAACGCGCTCTCCTGGGCCCACACCAGTGTGAAGTCCAGAAGCATCCATTTTTACTCCCTCCTTGCATTTCAAGACATATGAAAGATATCCAAGTACATTGGATTACACAGAAAGATTCTAAAGTGTAGAGAGAAGTTTCTTGCTCAAAATCCTGACATAGAAATGGACAGCTTACCAAGAAATCCAGGCTGTTGTGCAAAGCAATAGAAGTCTTCAATAGATGTCTTATTTGCTCTAGACTCTACGGTCATAGGCATTTGCTAAACTAATAAATGAACAAAGTAAAAAAAAAAAATGACAGTGGTTGTCAACTTCGGCCCATTTTGCTTTTCTCTTTTTATTTTGAGTTTGTCTTTGTTCTTGAGCCTAGAGTTTCCCATGAGGCACTGTCTGAAGCAACCCTTTGGTAACTGTATCCTCACTAGTTGGTATCCTCCCACAGGTGTGCCAACATTCCGTTAATTCTATTTAGTTTTACTTCTAGTTTTTTCCTGAGGTCCACGTGTGTTCAGATGTATGTGGGTTACATGTCTATGTGCATGTGGTGCTCCCAGGCTGATGTCAGGAGCGTTCCTCAGTCCCTTTCCAGGTTATTTGCTAGACAGGTTCTCTCAGTGGAATGCAGAGCTTGCCAGAGCAGCTGACCTGTTTAGCCTGCTTGATCTGGGGCTTTCCCATGTTTGCACTTCGGATGCTGCACTCACAGGCAGGCCACTGTGCCCGCAGTGGCATTGACTTACCTGTGGGATCTGAACTCTTGTCCTCATGCTTGCACAGGCTCACCTTATCCATCTCCCCAACTCTTCCATTTGTTCCTTTAGTCTGATTGTGAACGGGGAGTCGCTAGTGTGTCAACAAAGGGAAAAAAACATATCTGTTGGCACAGTTTCAGCGTCAGGAGGGACCCCGCTGTCCCTCTGTTCTGCTTTTTAGTGGTGTAAACACAGCCCACTAAAGGCTCTACCTGGACCCAGCAAGATACCCAAAGGCCAGACAATCAGCAGCACAGGCCGAGCAGAATCTTTGGCTAACACCTTCTCCTTGAGCCAGTGTTTTCTGTACGTGGCAGCCAACATGCTGTATTTTTATACAAAGCCTGTTTTGTTGACAGGAACATTGATAAAATGAAAGCAATTCAGAAACAGCCTTGTAGGGGGTGGCTGAGAGTAAGGACTTTAAAATGCTCTATCTATCCTAGAAGGCAACCCTTAGTGTTTCCTTCATAGCAAGATGAGAAGATAAAAGTAGTGTTTTCTACTCCTGTATCATCACGTTCTTGCAGCTCCTCGGACTGTCTCACATCACCCAATGGGAAAGAAACTCATTCTTCCCCACGCCCCAGGCAGGACTTGTTCAGAAGACTGCACGGAAGCTTGGGAGTTATTTGGTTAATTAGACAATTTGGTAACAATTAATCATTCAATTTGACTAATATACACATTTTTCAAAATACCAAGGAATTGTCAAGTCTTCATTCTATGTTTATGTTTGCTTCTCTCCCTCCCCTCTCTCTCCCCCTCCCCCTCCTCTCTCTCTCTCTCTCTCTCTCTCTCTCTCTCTCTCTCTCTCTCTCTCCTGTGTGTGTGTGTGTGTGTGTGTATGTGTGTGTGTACAAGGATGAATTACAGAACATATTTGCCTAAGGTCATATAATCGTTTTTTTGCTATTTCCTTTATTGTTTGCCCTCAAATCCTCTTTTTGTAGTAAGCCAAGGAAGGGAAATGACGCTGGCTTCCAAATTTCATTATGAAACCTTCCATTTAAAACAAAATGTATTGCATATTATAATTGCTACCAGAACCCTTGAGAGCAGTGGTTTTCAACCTTGTAAGAACTGTGGCACTGCTCTTAAATGTGGCTGACTTCAAGGAGCCCACAGTCCTTTAACCAGGCTCTGGCTAACAGGATACTTTCAAAAAATAGTTACATGGCGAAAAGCATAAACACATTTTTTGGTTAATAAAATGCACATAATTTTCTTAACCAAAAATGATGATAATGGCTTTGTCTTATAATAGTGAAGTTTTGTATTTTTCCGAAAGTCCAAGTTTGAGCTTGTGTACACAAAACTGTTATGAAAAACAGAAACACATTAATTAAAATGTTTCTCCTTCTGAATGAGCTGTTGAGCGGTTAATTCGTCTTCCTACAAGTTGCTGTTTTTGAAAGCTGCTTTCAAAAGGAACAGTAAACACAGTTCCTGTCCCTTTCCATAGGTGTAGAGGGATCCTGCGAATTTCCACTAAGACAACGATAATGACAGGCACTGAGGGCATTCTGAGTGCCAACTACTTAACAGCCATTGATCTGTGGAAGCCTGCCGGGAGAGACAGAAATTATATCTTTTTTTGCAAAGGAGAAGTCAGTTTCAGCAAGGTCAGGGACTTCCAAGTTCACCTCCATTGAGCAAGAGAAAGAGCAGAAGGGCCAAGCCCCAAGTGGTCCTCTATGTGGTCCTCTATGTGGGGAAAACCACTGTTTTCTGAGTCCTATCGAAGTTCTGAGCCTCTTACAAGTTCTCCGCTGTTGTCCGCTCCACTACCAGTAATTCAACAAAGATACTTGGAAAATGTGATTTTAAAACGTTGAATTCTCCAGTAAATTAAATTCAAACTCCATTTTATCCATCCCCACGAAACTTGTAGAAAGCCTGACTGTAAGGAATTGGGATCCAGCCCTTTGAACTTTAACTACTCCCAGGACTGTGATCAGCAGGACAAAGGGGAAAAATGCTCTGCAAAGGAAGGAAACTGGTGCGTTTTCTCTAGGCCTGCCAGCTTTCCTCAGCATCCAAGGAAGGCACTTTCCATACACACAGAAAAGTCAGGACATCGTTCTGAAAATGTTTTAAGGCCCAACAGTTGAAACCCGGAGACCTCGCTTACCAACAATAACGTAAGAGTAGTATTTCCGATGAGCGCTACCTGGGTTTTAACCCATGGGTTGAGCATGTTCTGATGTCTTGGAATCAATCTCTGTGACTAGACCAGCAACAGCCAACAAAAGACAAAGGGAAGCAGTTTAAGCAACCGACCTTAACCCGTGGAATCCCTCGCTTGGCAATGAGAAGACTGTTTTGTTCGATTGGTCATTCTGCCATTAGCTCTTTTGGTAAATCCCTTCAACCAGGCTGTGGCCCGCGGAACGGACCTCTCTGACCACAGTCTTCACAAGTAATGCATCAGAAGGCTTAGTGGGAAAGAGACAAATCCGGAGTCCCCCTCAGGAGCTCCAAAACGGTAGTTCTACCAGACTCATTCCACTTGACACATAATGGCCCATCAGGGACACCCTTGTTTTCCTAAAATATTTTCCTTTTATTTATGCAAACTTGAAAATGTTTACCAACAATTCTCAAACCTATTCCATGATTTCTCCCAGGATTGCTACTCTGAAACCACTTTCCGAACACCTTCAAAGACAGGACTTAAAAAAAAAAATTAAACTTAACCTGACTTTCCTTTTACAGTATTAGGGAGTGGGATCAGTTTCCATAATCCATAATTGGAAGACGCATATTCTCGGACTGTTGGCTCAAAGTTAATGTGCATATGAAAAGTGTTTTTCAAACTGCACCATCTAAGTGTGAGAATTTTTATCAGAGGTAAAACATTTAATATGTGCTTAGTTATTGGATGAAGGTCTTAAAATAAAATTAACGTTTCTAAATCTTCTTTTTAATATTCAAAATATCTACATATCCCCAAGGGGGAAAAACAAAAGTTAAAAAAAATCACACTTTAAAGGATTTTTTTTGATTTAACAAAGATACTTGATTTTTACAATTTTCAAATATTCACACAATCTCCCAAAACTATATACGTACGATGTACGTATTTGCATATACACATACATGCTTGTGAACACACCTTCAGCTCGAGTAGCAACAGCGACCTCTAGTGTGTCTTTCTAATCGGCTCACTTTACAGCTTCTATTCCCTGTCTCTTTAACCTCCAGGAGATTGTTGAAGCATTAATTTCCAGTTCACATTTAGTCTAATTTCTGTATTGACTAAAACAGGAGAGTGATCTTTGGGAGATCTTTTTTTTGGCTCTACTAAGGTGATAAAGCAATTATGACTTTATTGACGATTGCCATTTCGGTGTCCAAAGCTGTACCTGCACAACCCCCTCAAAGGTGGGGCTTTATTTGCGTGATGAACTTTTCCGTGGTCGACGAACTCTTGTGTTCTAAGCACAAGCATCCGCTCACCAGCATGCAAGCTTGTTTAAGGAGCACTCACCTCTCCTTGATGCTCTCCGCTGGGCCTCTTTATTAAAATTAAGAGAAAAAAGCTGGGACTGAGGAGCGAGCGGCTCAGCAGTTAAGCGCATGTGCTATCCTTTCAAAGGGCGCGGGTGTGATTCCCATCACCCACGTGCTGGCTCCCAACCCTCTGTAACTCCAGCTCTGTGGAATCTGAATGACCTCTCTTGGCCTCCGCGGGCACCAGGCACACATACCCGCACACCCATACACGCAAAGCAACGGGGTGGGGTAGGTGGGGTGGGGGAGAGAGAGAGAGAGAGAGAGAGAGAGAGAGAGAGAGAGAGAGAGAGAGAGAGAGAGAGAGAGAGAGAGAGAATACATTTATTAAAATTAAGGGAAAATTGAAGGATCTGTCTGAGGGCAAAAACGTTTTTTAACGTTTTAGGGGTTTGTTCCAGACATAGTTGCTGTGAGGGGAGTCTACAGGAATAAAGTCTTATGATGTTGACAGCTTGTATCAATTCTACTCCAGGCTTCTCTTTTCAGTGTATAACAGCAATCCAGTTTTTATGGGGTCAGCCTTGGTACATAGGAGCCTGGGTGACCATGGTAAAAGAGTCCGTAGGCTTTTCCACACCCCCTCTCTTTTTTTCCTCTCTCTTTTTTTTTTTTTCTAAGCAAGTATTTCCTGTCTCCTTTCAGACAGAGTTCAAAATAAAACATTCACTGTCATCTGGTCAGACTGCATTGGATTCCCATTGGCCTTGGCTGTTTGTGGTCTGTCTGACAGAAGGAAGCTGAAAGGGGTTTTCTGTCTGCCCTATGGCAAACGCTTTTAGGATGTGTGGGAAAGGGAAAGAAAAGACTTTTTTTTTTTTTTAAGTAAATGATTCCTGTAAATGAGAGAAACCTTTCAGATTGTAGCTGCTGGAAAAGATCCTGCAGGACAGATAGGGAGATGTGAAGGGCTGTGCAAGACTGTCTCCTGGGACGGGGTGATCTTTGGTGCCCCTCAACAGCTGGGCTTGCTGGCAAGCAAGCAGCTACATGTGGAAACCACGCTCCGATCTGTGTAAATAAGCATGGCAGGAAAATGAGCAGCATCCCAGGTTAAAAAATAAACAAAGCATGCTGAATACAGACCCCTGGGGAGGCGGGCAGAAAGATGGGTGTAGGTGTGTGGTTGTGGGCATGAGTAAATCCGCTTGCAAGTCAGCAGATGTGAAATACAGAATAGACACTATATATATATTATATATATATATTACTTTATTGTGCATGCCTCTCTTGCTATTGTCTTCTTACTGACCATGAAACTGGGTGTCTCGGTGGAGATTCTGAGATGACACCTATCTAAAGAGAGAGAAGAAAGGACGGAATCAGAAAATTGATGAACCCCATAGGAGACCATTAATTAGGGTTGTATATAGGTCAATAAAATATTTCAGAGTTAGGCCAGAGGAGTTCTGCTTGATCAACCTGCTCATTTGCAAATGAATAAGGTCTGCCTGGAATATCTAGTGTCCTGGAGCTGAGCTGATATTCAACCAGGGTACAGAGCATGTGTTCTAATTGGGTTAGCATAATGGTTGCCCGGTCTGTGATTCTTGGCTGCTTTTGAATATCGATCCTATGTGCAGTCATCGAGTCACTGGTTTGCGCTCATCTGTGGTTTTCTGAGTTCCCAGACCAATTAGAACATCCAAAATCTGTAATATGGCACCATCATAGTTTTCTGACTCCCTGCCTCCCTGCCTCCCTGCCTCCTGCCTGCTTGCTTCATTCTTTCTTTTCTTGTCTGCAGAACTTACTCTGCAAACAAGGATGGCCTTCATTTCACAGAGATCCACCTGCCTCTGCCTCCCTGGTGCTAAGATTTCCAGCAGGAGCCACCACACGCAGCCTGACCACATGCAGCCTGACAAGAGACTTTCATAAGCAGCATCCACTTCAAGGCTCTTCCGTATCAGACTCACCTGACCAGCAGCTACGATCATTCGAAGTGTCCAAAACCTTCACCATGTTGAATGCCCCTGGCTCCTCTCCAGGTGACCTCAGTGATCAAAGAGTCTTAATGGAACCTGCAGCGTACTTCAAAACCTGTGTTTGTCTGTCGTGTTGATTGACAAAACGTCACGCCAATTATCGATGTGTTTTCATGAATCTACAGAAAACTAAGTTCGTTGCTCCAAAAAGACTTGATTTAGGTAACTTTAAAAAAAATAACTAGTTGATTCTTAAACTCTATTATTTTTTAAAAAAAGGCTTGCGAATAATTAAAAGAAATGTTGCACACCAAAATAAACAAATAACAAACAAGCAAGGAAGCAAGCAGTTGAGACTGGGTGGAGAGATGGCCAGAAAAGGCTGCAAGCATGGAGACAATCCTTTGCCAGTCACACCGTTCGTAAGTATCATCACGTTTTCTCAGAGGAGCTCCAGACTGGAAATCATTGCACTATGGGAGCCTCATTTTCTAAGAAAGATACTGTAGAACTCTAGGCCCCAGATAGAACGAAGGTCCAAATATTTGCAACATGATGCATGTTCAAGGGTCGCGCACGTCATTTGAAGTCATTCCTCACTTGGAGCCACTCGGTTCACCAATTCCTCAGCAAGTGGCCCTTCAGTGTGTTTCTCAACTCTGCTTGAGACTGGAGTCCTTGGCTGAGGGGCAGGAGAGAAGCGGGAGAAGGCGGTGAGGAGGTAGAAGAGGAAGAATCCGCCCGGAGGCCCTCACAAACGATGTAGATCAAAAGCAAGCAGCTGACAGATCAGGCGATGGGTGGCAGAACTGGATGAGAACAATTGGCTGTGAATGCTTTTCGGAAAAACGCACTTGTACTGTGCCTAACAGTGACCAGAGTCAGTACAGGGGACAGCCACCTGAGTCCCTCCCACTATTACTTCTTTGTAGTTTAAGATGTCTGTGGTCAGGATACTGCAGACAGGGTCCCTGTCAGCTTTGTGTGTGTTTCCTCTTATCTGGTTTTACAAACACTGGGTAGCTCTGGCCCGGGTTTTCCAGCAGCCTTTCCTCCTGGTCCTAAGTTCAAGACCATCACTATTGTGATTTTGCAGGCCCGGAAATACAAGCATAGTGATAGATACGGTTTTTGCAGTCCCGCTGAGTTACTGTACTACCTTTTAAAGATGTAATTTGATTGACTGGAGCATAGTCCTTTTGTTAAAACTTTTTTCTTTCTCTAATTTGCTTTGAAATGCTAGAGTTCAGGATAGAGGTCTAGTGTTCAGCTTGAATTCTCTGGCTTATGTCAATTTGTGTCAGACTTTAATGTAATCTCTCCTTTTCAATATAAATAACACAGCCGTTCTTTAAAACAACTAAAGAAATGGCCTGCTGTTTTTAAACTCAGGAAATGGGTATCAGAAGGGAGCATCTCTCTTTTAGAAGGTTGTTGTGTCTGTGGTTCCATCTTCTCTTATAATCCTTTGAGGACGTCTTCTTTCATTGTTGAACTTGGAAGAATCCCCACGTGATGAGAGCACACAGGACTTGATTGCACCTGCAGCCACTATGACACCCCTCATATCTTGAGCAATTGTTTTTTTACGTTTACAAAACAGTGTTTGCATCCAGCTGTGACATTAGCTTGCTACAGAGTCAGGATATAGAGTTCTATCACAAAATGCTTTACGGTATCAGACAACTAGAGACTACGCAAATGCTTTTAATAGGGTATTTATTATATAAAAATGATGAAACATCAATGTGGCAATTAAAACAATAACGTTGTTCATATTGAATATGGATAATGGGAAAATACGACACCAGGTTGTGTGCTCATGATAATTTTAGTGGAAAAGAAATGGGGTTAAAAAACAAGAATTAGGGTTTGATCCTAATTATTCATAATTACATATATACCTCTGTTACATAGACATATAATAAAGTATGTGTACAATTTAAAACACAAGTTTTTATGCTTCTTCACCTATCTGCATAAGACACAGAGAAAGAGAAAAAGACTTTAGAAGTACACATACCAATATGATTGCTAATGCCTACCATTGGGTGGCAAGAGACAGGTTATTGATAATAATAATGATATTGTTGTTTTATATTATCATATAAAAATACACATATTATTGATAATATCATTTTAATATAATAATTATTACTGTTATATTTATGAAAACTTTTTAGGAAAACCCCTACAAAGGCTAAGACTTGTACCCCTCCAGAGTAGATGTTGACTTAGCATTCAGTCCTGCCCTTTCCTCATACCGTGGAGACTGACGTGTTTATTAGCTTCCTTTGCAGCTACAGTGGTCACATGGTATGGTTAGGTGGTAGGGTAGGGGAAATACGTGGGAGCAGGGACACCGAAGACATCTTACTTTGTTCTCCTTTGTAGACAGAAGCCATCACTGAGTCACGTGATGAGAGTAAGGCAGAGCTGAGAGCATCCTAGAGGTGTTGCTCCTAAAATATCTTAACCAAGCCTCAGAGCAAGGTGGGAAGAGCTTGAGTTTTAGGCTTGTTACTAAGGAAAGTCTTCTCCCTGAATGTGCCAGGTGTTTGGGGACTTAAGGACTTCCTGTGTGGGTATAGATAAAATACTGTAATCGCTCTTCAAGCCATCCACCAAGACAGTTGTCCTAAAATCACCACTCAGTACACTGCCATTTTCTATACAAACGAAACTGTATGTACGCATTAATATCGTGCACTTGTACATAAAATTATATACATTATTTGATAAAATGAATATACATTGTATATTGAAAGTATTTTTCCTACAACTTGTATTTACCTTAAATTATGAAGAATTTTCTTTGTAGGTTCATTACTTCTATCACATTTTATTCTTGAAGTAACAGAATTGAAATATACTTCATATCCCATCAACTTCAGTTCTTTAATGTATGTATATATATTGCAGTTCAATGGGTCTTAATAAATTGTAGGCTCAAGCAATTCTCCTGCCCAGCTGGAAGTATGTAGGCCACCCCATGGCACCCAGCTGACAATGGATTTTAAACATTTTTATGTCTTCCTCCCAGAAATCCCCTGTGCAGTCAGAGCGACTTCCTGTTTTACTCTAATGTTCCAACACCAGGCAGCTATCATGCTATTCTTTTAATAGTCTCTTAGTTGCTTGCGCTGGACTTAACATAATTCAACCATTTCTCTTCTAGTAACTAAAGGTCACTTGTAGTTTTTCATCATTAGAAATAATGTAGTGGTGGACATTGTTTGTACTTCCTCCCTTACACTTTATTGCACTGCTTAGCTTTTCTACATGCACAGATTTTATCTTTAGATTGGGAGAAAGAATCTACACTTAAAAAAATGGAGGTCGTGGCCCATGGATGGGAAAGTCTAACTGTCCAGAAGGCTGCTATGTTTCTAATTGTCTTCTAGGAGAGAGCATATTATACTTTGCACAAGGGTTGGTGCTGGGAGAGAGGGGCTGAAGATAAGATTGGCTGGCGAAGGTTTTGCAGCTCACATAGGGTCTTGACTCCATAGTGAGGAGGTGGGACTTTAGTTAGAATGACAGCAAGTGACTTGAGGACGTGTAGGTATAGAGAGATATAATAAAATTTGGTTTTGATCTAAGAAATCACACTGATTGCTAGGTGAGGAAAGAACCCAGATGCTCTTCAACAAAGGAATGGATACAGAAAATGTGGTACATCTACACAATGGAGTACTACTCAGCTATCAAAAATAATAACTTCATGAAATTCATAGGCAAATGGAATGAACTAGAAAATATCATCCTGAGTGAGGTAACCCAATCACAGAAAAACACACATGGTATGCACTCATTGATAAGTGGATATTAGCCCAAATGCTCGAATTACCCAAGATGCACAGACAACATGAAACTCAAAAGGATGACCAAAATGTAGATGCTTTGCTCCTTCTTTAAAATAGGAACAAAAATATCCAAAGAGGGGATATGGAGACCATGTTTAGAGCAGAGACTGAAGGAATGGCCATTCAGAGCCTGCCCCACATGTGGCCCATACATATACTGCCACCAAAACTAGATAAGATTGATGAAGCTAAGACATGCATGCTGACAGGAACCAGATTTAGATCTCTGAGAGACACAGCCAGAACATGTCAAATACAGAGGCGAATGCCAGCAGCAAACCACTGAACTGAGAACAAGAGCCCTATTAGAGGAATCAGAGAAAGGACTGGAAGAGCTTGAAGGGGCTCGAGACCCCATATGAACAACAATGCCAAGCAACCAGAGCTTCCAGGGACTAAGCCACTACCCAAAGACTATACATGGCCTGACCCTGGACTCCAACTGCATAGGTAGCAGTGAATAGCCTTGTTGGGGCACCAGGGGAAGGGGAAGCCCTTGGTCTAGCCAAGGTTGGACCCTCAGTGCAGGGGATTGTTGGGGGGGGTGGTAATGGGGGGTGGATGGGGAGAGAAACACTCTTATGGAAGGGGAGGGGCAGGGGTTACAGGGTTGATGGACAGGAAATCGGGAAAGGGAATAACATTTGAAATGTAAATAAGAAATACCCAACTTAATAAAAATGGAAGAAAAAAAGAGAGTGTTTTTGCCACACACAGAGAGAGAGAGAGAGAGAGACAGAGAGACAGAGAGAGAGAGAGACAGAGAGAGAGAGAGAGAGAGAGAGAGAGAGAGAGAGAGAGAGAGAGAGAGAGAGAGAGAGAGAGAGAGAATTGTATTTAGGGTGGGGCATAGTGATTAATATTTGAGGCCAGTTCCCTGGGAAACTGAGGCAGGAGGATTACCATGGATATAAGCCTGTCTTGTTATACAGAGTAAATCCTTTCTCAGAGAATTGCTAGGGAAAAAAAAAAGGACACCTGGACTAGTGGGGTAAAAGTAGAGACAGCCGTTTGAGAGGGAAGAATTTCATCAAGCTTGTGCCCATTTTTTTAAATTTTTGTATGTATTTACATCCCAAATGCTGTCCCATCCCAGTCAATGATCACAGGATTCCTCCCCACATGCCCCCTCCCCTTTGCTTCCCCACCACCTCCATATCCCTATACGTTGGTGTATCAAGTCTTTGTAGGATTAAGCACATCTTCTCCCACTGAGGCCAGACAAGGCAGCCCTCTGCTATATACATGCCAGGGGCCTCTGTATGTAGCCCTTGTATACTCTTTGGTTGATGTCTCTGGGAGCTCCCAGGGGTCCAGGTAAGTTGATACTATTGGTCTTCCTGTGGGGGTGCCATCTCCTTCAGTTTTTTAAATCCTTCCCCTAACTTTTTCATAGGATGCCCCGACCTCCATCCAATGTTTGGCTGTGGGTATCTGCACCTGACCCAGTCAGCCGCTGGTAGAGTCTCTCAGAGGACAGCCATGCTAGGCTCCTGTCTGCAAACACAACATGGCATCAGTAACAGTGTCAGGGATTGGTGTCCACCCAAGAGGTGGATCCCAAGTTGGGCTGATCACTGGCTGGCCATTTCTTCAGTCGCTGTTCCTGCTCCATTTTTGTCCCTGCATTTCTTTTAGGCAGGAGACATTTTGGGTTAAGTTTTGTAAGTGGGTTGGTACCCTCATCCCTCCACTGGGGTTCCTATCTGGCTACTGGAGGTGGTCTCTTCAGGTTCCCTGTCCCCACTGTTGGGCATTTCAGCTAAGGTCACTTACATTTAGTCCTGGGAGCCTCCCTCATCCCAGGTCTCTGGGACTTCCTAGAGATTCCCCTCTATTCTTCCCCCATCCCCCATAACTACATATTTCAATTAATTATTCTGAGACTCTGAGACTCTCTCCTGTCTCTCCCTATTCCCCTCCCCCTATTCCCCTCCCCCTCCCCTCTCCCACCCAGATCCCTCCCTCCCTCTGCCTTCCATGACTATTTTGTTTCCCCTTCTAAGTGGGATCAAAGCATCCTCACTTGGACGTTCTGCTTGTTTAACTTCTTAGGATCTGTGGGATCCTATCATGGGCATTCTGTACTTTTTGGCTAATGTCCACTTATCCGTGAGTATATACCATGCATGTCCCTTTGGGTGTCTATTACCTCCTCACTCAGGATGGTATTTTCTAGTTCCATCCATTTGCCTGTGAAATTCATGATGTCCTTGTTTTTAATAGATGAATAGTACTCCATTCGGTCAACGAACCACATTTTCTGAATCTATTGTTCAGTTGAGGGACATCTGGGTTGTTTCCAGCATCTGACCGTTACAAATAAGGCTGCTATGAACATAGTGGAGCACGTGTCCTTATAGTATGGTGGGGCAACTATTTCCAATTTTCCGAGAAACCACCAGATTGATTTCCAGAGTGATTGTACCAATTTGCAATCCCAGCAGCAATGGAGAAGTGTTCCTCTTTCTTCTACACATCCTTGCCAGCATCTGTTGTCTCTTGAGTTTTTGATCTTTGTCGTTCTGATTGGTGTGAGGTGGAATCTCAGGGTTGTTTTGATTTCCATTTCCCTGATGACTAAGGATGCTGAACATTCCTAGTGCTTCTTGGCTATTCAGGACTCCTCTGTTGAGAATTCTCTGTTTAGATCTGTGTCCCATTTTTAAAGTGGGTCATTTGGTTTTTGTAGTCTAACTTCTTGAGTTCTTTATATATTTTGGATACTAACCCTCTGTGGAATGTAGAGTGGGTGAAATCTTTTCCCAATCTCTAGGCTGCCATCTTTGTCTTATTGACAGTGTCCTTTGCCTTACAGAAGCTTTTTAGTTTCATGAGGTCCCATTTGTCAATTCTTGATCTTGTACTGTTCTCTTAGTTTCTAATTGATTGGTTTCATCCCTGAGTTTGACCATTTTCTGCAATCTACTCCTCTTGTGTGTGTTTGCTTCTTTTTGTTCTAGAGCTTTCAGGTGTGCTGTTAAGTTGCTAGTATGAGGTCTCTCTAATTTCTATTTTTATGAAGGCACTTAGTGTTATAAATTTTTCTCTTAGCTCTGTTTTCATTATATTGCATAAGTTTGGATATATTGTGTCTTCATTTACATTGAATTCTAGAAAGTCTTTAATTTCTTTCTTTATTTCTTCCCTGACCCAGGGATCACTTAGTAGAGAGTTGTTCAGTTTCCATGAATATGTGAGCTTTCTGCTGTTTCTATTGTTTTTGAAGTCCAGTCTTAGCCTGTGGAGATCTAATAGAATGAAAGGGTTTTTTTTCAATCTTCTTGTGTCTGGTGAGGTTTGTTTTATGTCAGATTATATCGTCAATTTTAGAGAGGGTTCCATGAGGTGCTGAGAAGAAGCCATATTCTTTTGGTTTTGCGAGGAAGGTTCTATAGATATCTGTTACATCCATTTGGTTCATAACATCTATTAGTTTCACTATGTCTATGTTTAGTTTCTGTTTTGATGACTTGTCCATTGGTGAGAGTGAAGTGTTGATGTGTCCCCCTATTATTGTGTGGGATTATTAATGTGTGTTTTGAGCTTAAATGGAGGTTTTTTTTCCACTTAGAACATTTTAATAATGCACATTAAAAAAGTATTTGTCTTACAAATTGTTCTGCAGTCCAAATATACAAGAGCGTGGAAAACAACATTTAGAAATGGCTCAGACTTTACAGCTTTCTTACTGCATCATCTATGTCAGAGATATGTTCCTTCAGCTGGCTCCATTGTTCCATGTTTAAAGAAATACCTTTTCTCCATGGCTTCATTTCACCTTCTGAGTCCATCCAATATTCTCTAATATCAATTAGAATTTTTCCTTTAAAGTCCCATCTTTCCAATCTGGAACATGTTGTCATCTCTGCTGTTGCTGCTCTGCTTGGAAGATGCCAGCGCTCCAAAACTCTCACCAGGCTTTTGCTTCTTCACAGGTTTCTCTGGAATAACTTGCTTTTTCCTCTTTAACTTTTTTTCAACTTCGCTGTCAGAATCACTGCCTGAAGAGCTTGAAGAAACAAGTCCCTTTGATTTAGGCATTGCTCTTCTCCAGCCGTTCAACAGCCTCTAGCTCACTTGCTTGCTCCAGACTCAAGATTTTTTTTGTTTGTTTGTTTTTAATGAATGTGGGTGCCCTTGCATTTGGAGCATAGATGTTCAGAATTGAGACTTCGTCTTGGTGGACTTTTCCTTTGATGAATATGAAGTGTTCTTCTCCATTTCCTTTAATTTTTTGAATGCCTATTTTATTAGATATTAGAATGGCCACTCCAGCTTCTTTTTTTGGAACCATTTGCTTGGAAAACCTTTGACCAGCCCTTTACGCTGAGGTAGTGTCTATGTTTGTTACTGAAATGTGTTTCTTGTATGCAGCAGAATGATGGATCATGTTTAAAATAACCAATCTGTTATCCTGTGTTGTTTTATTGATGAATTGAGTCTGTTGATGTTGAGAGATATTATGACCAATGATTGATTGTTAATTCCTATTATTTTGTTGTTGGAGGTGGTACTGTGCATCTGTGATTCTTTTCTTTTGGGTTTGCTGTGAGATGATTAATTTGATTTTTCTTGCATGTAGCTACCTTCCACTTATTGGGGTTTTCCTTCTAGTATCCTCTGTGAGGTTGGATTAGTAGAAAGATATTGTTTAAATTTGGTTTTGTCATGGAATATCTTGGTTTCTACATCTATGGTGATTGAGTTTTGCTGATTATAGTAGTCTGGGCTGGCCTCTGTGGTTTCTTAGGGTCTGCATAACATTTGTTCAGGATCTTCTGGCTCTTAGTCTTTGTTGGTAAATCAGGTGTAATTCTGATAGTTTTTATGTTAGTTGGCTTTTTCTTCTTGCAGATTTTAGTATTCTTTCTTTGTTCTATATATTTAGTGTTTTGATTATTATGTGGCAAGAGGATTTTCTTTTCTGGTCCAAACTATTTGGTAGTCTGTGGGCTTCTTGTATGTTTATAGCTATGTCTTTCTTTAGGTTAGGGAAGTTTTCTTCTATGATTTTGTTGAAGATGTTTTCTGACCCTTTGAACTGGGAATCTTCCCTATTTTCTATTCCCATTATTCGTGGATTTGGTCTTTTCATTGTGTCCCAAATTTCCTGGAAGTCTTGTGTTAGGAGCCTTTTACATTTGACATTTTCTTTGATGAATCAATTGCTTCTATCATATCTTTTACACCTGAGATTCTCTTCCATCTCTTGCATTGTGTTAGTGATGCTTGTCTTTTGTAGTTCCTGTTCTTGTTTCTAGGTTTTCTATCTTCAGGGTTGCCTCCATTTCTGTTTCTTTATTGCTTCTAGTTCCATTTTTAGGTTTTAGATCATTTTGTTCATTTCTTTTGCCTGTTTGATGGTATTTTTCCTGTATTTCTTTAAGAGATTTATTCATTTCCTCTTTAAGGGCTTTTACTTGTTTGATTGTTTTCCTGTATTTCTTTAAGGGAATTACTTATTCCTCTTTAAAGGTCTCTATTGTCTTCATGAGATGTGATTTAAGATCACATTCTTACTCTTTAGATGATTTGGGATATCCAGGGCTTGTTATAACAGGACTGCTGGGTTGTAATTGTGCCATACTGCATTGTGTTCTGTTGATTATATTATTGTGCGTGTCTTTTTTCAACTGGTTGTCTTTGGTGTTGGCTAACTTGGGTGTCTCAGATTGAAGCAGGCCTCCCAGGAAGCAAGAGGAGCTGTGTGTCCTGGATTAGAGCAGGCCTCCTTGGAGTCAGGCAGAACTGTGGTGGTGGTGGTGGGGCAACATGTTGATCAGATAGTGCAGATGGAGGTGTAGACTGGATGTGAAATGGAGCTCTGACAGGGCAGGGCCGAGCCCACAAATATTCTGGGCTCACTTGCTGCCCATTCTCAATGCTACACAGAGCCATTTAACCTGGGAAGAGTCAAACCTTAGACTTAAGACTTCAAATTTATAATATGGATAGCTACATTGAAAGAGAGGCTATGTTCCCACTACCTCTGTTTTCTACAAAGGAGGTGGTCTATGAATTGACTATCATAAGGAGAATGGTGACATTCAAAGATGCATGTACTTGCTAAATCCCAAAACCAGTGAACATCACTGATTGATAAAAGATGATTATTATTTATATTATTCATATTTACCTTATAAAATATAACCCATATTTATACTATATGGCAAAACATGTGATTAAGTATATGATCTTAAGAGATTTTCCTTGGGACCTCCAGGAGAGAGTCTTAAAGGAGTTGTGTATATTTTATAGCAGGACCTTAAAAGAGATTTGCAATTGATATTAAGGCTCAGTAAAAGGTATGGCAAACTGAAGACAGAAACAGAGGTTAAGCCACAGGCCAGGATTGGTAGCATTCCTTGGTGCTGAAGGAAGCAAGGGATAGAGTCTTCCTTACAGCCTCAGAAGAGAGACAGCAGATGCAATTGCTCTAACATGAAGATTTTACTTAGGTTGTTTGTATATAAGATTTCTAGCCTCCAGTACTAGAAGACAATAAATTATGCTGATTTGTTTAGTTATCAAGTTTGTGGTATTTAAATACTAGTGTATGTATGGACGAATGTAAAAAAGCATGAGATACACAACCTTGTTGTGTCATCCATCCTTAAGGAAATATTTGTAAGACCTTTGGGAAATTCATTATCTTACCTCCACCCTGTAACCTCAGCCAGAATCCTGTCCCATCTAGTGAAGGTACTATGAGTTGGATCAGCAGGCTGCCTCAATGATGTTCATCCCAGAAACTGGCTCTTCAGAGACACTTCCCTAACATCTCTGATGTTTTGATGGGTGTAAGGCCCAACTTCCTCATACGATCATCTGGTTTTCCTTCTTAGACAAAAATGGTGAAAATACTTATTTCAAAGGTCAGATTTGAACAGTAAATATTGTATGCAAATGCATTCTGTAAATTGTAATGTTGTAAAATTCAGCAGCATTATCAATACTTTCTTCGTTCAGGACTGTTTATTCACCTAATGTAATTGTCATCTTGGAGGTTTCCTGCTTCCATCTGCTAACCTAGGTCTAGTTCTGGAATCTTGTAGCCTGTGTATAAGCTTATCTATGCCTAGAATGTTCTCAGCCTCTGAGATTTACTGCTGAATAAGCTCATCCTTCCAGATCTTTTGGATCTCTGCCTGACTGGTTCAGCTCAGCTGTTCTGTCTCAAACTCCTCTCCAAGCTGACTGATTCAATCTGGCTTCTCTCTCAGTCTCTGACTGAATTGCTCTGTTTGGCCTCAAGCTAACTCTAGAAATCTGTTTTGATCCTCTGACTTCTTCTCATTCTCTGGCGTATTCTGTCTTCACCTGTGTCTAGTTTGTTCTTTCTCTTCAATCTGTCTCTGTAAAACTTTCCTGGTAAAACTACCCCCTCTCCTCTCTTTTTGTGCTGCTCTCTCCTAAAGTAGCCTCTCTTTCCTCTCTCCTCTTTTAAGAGTTGGGCATATCCTACTCTGTCAACTCTTTCTCTGATTCATCACTCTGTCTGTCATTCGATTAGACATCAGTTTCAAACATGGGTGCTTTATTTTACAAACTAACTTTACCATCACTGTTTGGGATTAAAGGTGTATACTAAGGGCATTTCTGTATTCCAGCCAGAGGGATTAAAGTTGTGTGCTAAGGCTGAGCCAACAACTATAAATGTTTTCCCAGTAAACAACACAATCTCAGGGATCACAGTGTGATCAAATATCCTGCAACACAGGACCTTGAAGGTTTCATGTTGAGGAGACAAATGACAACTTACACTGGATGCGTGTTACCTTGCCAGGTTTCTGTGAAGATGAAACAAGGGAAAAATGATGGCTGCCATTTATGAGGGCAAAGCAGATGCCAAATAGGGTTTGAAATGCGTTTATCTTTATATACTGTTTAGTGTGTAAGTAATAAAATCTTAGCTTTTCTTGGGAGTGATATTATTCTGGAAGGGCTACCAAAGTTCTGGCATATAGTAGGCACTCAATAAATGGTAGCTGACATTAGACTGGGCTCCCATTGGGTTTTACAATTTCTACTTTAGTTCTATAATAGGCCTATTGTATTGCTTAAAGCAAATTAAAAAGTACTCGGATGATTATCCTTCTGTTCCCTTTCTGAAGAGCTCATTTAAAACATTCAATGCCTACTTTGACTGAAATTAATAACCAGGTCCAAGCTTCCACTGTTGGCTGCATCGTTCATGAAGTGGGTTAAAGCGCAGAACTGGGAACCTCTCCATTGTGATATCTGCATCTTCTTGGAAGGTTTCTGGGAATGAGAGTCATGCCTGTACCAGTCTCCAGAAACATCCCTCCAGCTTCCCTTTCGTTTAGCCCAGGAAAGGAAAGGCTGTGGGCAAATCCTCCTACTACCCACACTTAGGAGGCAATTATCTTCTTAGGCAGCTGCTAATCCTTTGGATTTCTTTAGGGGCCTCCAGACAGTGCCAGTAATCCCTTTTATTATTCATCCTCAAAATTGTTAAATTTCAACGTTACATCATGGCAAATGACTCCTGTATAAGAGAGGAACTTAGATTTCCTAGGTTTGTAGTAAGGACAGATTAGAGTTGGGACACACTGATTCAGAAGAGGTGGGAAAGTAGTCCTGTATGATGATTAGTACTTCCCTCCCTTACAATCCCAACAACAAAGGAGCCTTCAGTGAAATTCATTCATAATTATAATGCCTTATGCATTCATAAGGAAAGCATACTACATTGAGGCATCTCATCACCCATGTAAGAATGATCCAAAGATGTTGGGATTCCAAAACTACAGGGATCTCAGATGTGTCTTGGTATTGGAAGAATAGGAGATAAATGCTGTTGGAAGAACAAAGGACCCCGTGCCCACAGATCACTAGGGAAAACCTGGAATGTCAATCACTCAGGATTGTCTCCTCAAAGGAGGAAATAACCTGTTGTCTCCCAGTCTTTGGAGTGGCTGTGGTTAATGATCTTGTGACCTTTACCAGACCTCACCCAAAACCTCCAGAACGTTTATCCCAGAGTCTCCCTCTCTAGACAGTTATCTTTGTTTTTGTTTCTCAAGCAATAGAACCCATCCTTAGGGTGGATGCCATGTGTACTTCATAGCTCAAATGACCTTTATACTATCCCTATGTTTGAGACCACACCAGCTCTTTTCTTAGGCTCTTAAACTAATAGGTTCAGCTTATCTCTAGAATCAATATTCATGGTCATGTTTACTTTCAATTGAATTTCAATGTAATTATGCCTACTTGTGAACTGGGGATTGCATTGCACCAGGAAACACCACCACCACCACCACCACCAAATTGTACTGTGCTGAAATGTGCTTACAATAACCTGGTTTGGTGCTGGGCTCTTCAGAAGATTGAATCAGCACTAAGTCAGGCTAAAGCAGTCTTTTTTTTTTTTTTTTGTGCCTCTTGCTATGGTTCATTGTCCTGCACCTGTGACTCTCGCAGGGACCCCCAACCCCCAATAAAGAACATAGGAAAGAACTTAAATAAAAGTGCGGTATAATTAAGGTCAACGAACAGGGCTTGTGATGTGAGAACAGCAGCAGCAATGTTCAAAAGCCCCGTGAATTAGAAGTGAGCAGCGTGTACAAGGCACAGGCATAGGGTGAGTAGGGAAGATGAGGCAAAACCAGCAGGCTTATGGAGGACATACCACCTAGGAGATGCCCTAAAGACCTGGGGAGGAGACTTACAGTTGAAAGCAAGAAAGCACATGCTCAATAGAGAATCTTCTATGTGGAAGCAAGAATATATGTAGAAAAATAATAAGGCCCCTCAAAGAACTTTTTAATCTTATGACTCATAATTTAAATTCCAGATCATTATATATGGCTTATTATTAATTCAGAGTTAAGCAGGCAGACCAGGACATGCCCATAGGAAAGGCTTTAGAAATTCCTATAGATACAGATACTCACTGAATAAAAAAGGAAACTGTTTGTGATATTAAGCCTCAATTAGAGGTCCTTTGGCAAGGTACTCAGAGGAGTGAAGACGGAATGAATTATAACTTTGGGCCCCAGCCCTGTCCATAGGGCAAGCACAGATCCAAGAGCTGGAGATGAGTCCATAGAAATGCTATCCAGCTTCTCTTGGTTCAAGGCTAGATCTGAGATTTATTCTGAATAGAAATGAGGCCAAAAAACTGACCTTCCCAACCAAATATTCAGCAACTTGATGACCTGAGTTTCTATTCTGAGTTCTTAGCTTCACGTAATGGTTCATTCTATTCCAGCAGCTACTATCTTCTCCCCATTGACTCCTTTCCTCATGGATGGTTACTTCATGGCCCAACTTAGCAGCAGCACTAAGGAGGCTGAGGCAGTTGGGTTTCTGTAGGCCTAGGCTCTGTGTGTTTCAAGATAACCTAGAATGTGGTGTGAAACTATGTGAAAAAGAATACTTCCTCCTCCAGAAAGAAAAATCTGAGTCCAAATAAGTTGATCCCATTAGATATTTTAAATGATATAATTACGAAGTGAAATTTAACATATGTGATAAATAGAACAAAATTTAAAGCTTTTAAAAAATAGATCGTGTTTAAAATTTGTTGTGAAAACTTAATCTAGTAACATGCATGTATTATAATATTGACCAATTATATAAAAGAGTTTTTAATTGAAGATTGAAGAAAAGCTATGGTGTCAGGCAGATATATTGAAGATGTTTGTACTACCTCTGAAGTGGCATTATCCATCCAGTAAAAACGTCACATGGACAGAATACCCATATCAAGGCCTCTTCACAGGTCACAGGCACAAAAGAATCCTCTGCATTACTCATTGAGGAGGGAGAACCTAGCTTCAAATTTCTATTGCTAATCTCATCTATTATGTATATCTCCATTTTGTGTGCATTTTATGTGTCACATAAAATTTATGAAATAGAGATGGAATGAAGCTGTATCCCAGGGAAAACCCTGCTTACAACTACAAAGAACCTAGAAAAAGCAAACCTGTGTTTACCCGGCTGAAACATATTTTACTTTGAAATCCCTCTTTAAGCAAAGATACATGAAATTGTGAATATAAAAACAGTATGTAGTAGACTACTATTTAGGTCAAGAAGAGCTTTGGATTCCTTTTTAAGGGTTCAGAAAGAGTTTATGGAAATATAGCACAGGGGTGATTCCTGTCTATAGCCTTGTTTATATTCACTTCATAAAACAAGTAGACACCTACCCTTATTATGCTTAAATTTAGTGTTACCACATAATCAAAAGCTTGAAATGGTCTTTAAGGGGTTTCATGCACCCTTGTGTGTGTGTGTGTGTGTGTGTTCAGATGTAAGTAGAAATCTTACAGACTAGTGCCACAAACAAGCAGTGTTTAGAGCCAAGCAGAAATCATTTGAAAACTAGGGCAACTCATCTTCCCATTTGCTAGGACTGTCTGGTTTTAGGATAGAATTGCATGGCCCAGGATACCTACCACAGCTGTTTCTCCCTTCTTGTCTGGCCCTGGTTCCAGCACTGAAAGATTTTCAGTGGTTTTGGCTTAATAGTGTAGATGGAGAGATCTCTACTCTTGTATATCACTGTGATATTTTTACATTCTCTAAAGACCTTTCCTTTCAGAAAACACTGCACACTGTCTTAGCCTGCCAGCATCCTGGGGAAAGCGCAGAAAGGACATTGTAGATGCTACCTAAGTTTCCTAACAGACTCACCGTGCTGAAATTAAGTACTTTTGTTTGTTGTTTGTTTACGTGTTTGAGACAGGGTTTCTCTGTGTAGCCCTGTCTGTCCTAGAACTTACTTTGTAGATCAGGCTGGCCTCGAACTCAGAGATCTAACTGCCTCTGCCTCCCAAGTTCTTGGATCAAAGGTGTGATCACCACCTAGTGAGGTTAAGTACTTTTTAATTTTATAGGAGGATGAGGGAGGATAGATTTTTTTTTTCTCAAAGAGAAGAATTGAGGGAGAAAGCATTTACTTCAGAGATTTGAATAAGAAAGAAAATTTACCACTGCCCAGTTGGCCCATCCTAGCATCTATCCATCTATGAGCATGTGAAAGGGTTGGCTCTGTAGCTCTAAAGCTGTGAGATCTCCAAGACACGGGGCAACAACAACCGGATATCAGAGAGGAGTCCTGATGAGGATCCAGTATTGATGGTGTCACAGAAGCCAAAGTCCTCCAACCAGACCAAGGGCTCATGGCCGTGGACATTTGCTGTGACACACTAGAGCTTCCATGACAAGATTTTATTTTAATTTTTTATTTTATTTTTAATTTTTATTTTGACAGGGAGGTTGCAAGGCGTTTGTGTGTGTGTGTGTGTGTGTGTGTGTGTGTGTGTGTGCGCGTATGAAGAGACAGGAAATGAGTGGGATTGGTGTACATGGTATGAAATTCACAAAGAATTAATAAAATGTTAAAAAAGGGAAAGAAAAAGACCGCCCCCTACACACACCCAAAAGAAAACTCATCAGGAGACCATATGATGCAGTAGGCACATCAGAACCTTATGATCAGAGTTCTGCTCCATTTAACAGGGGATGTGTGACCACCCCAGAATCAAACTTCATGAGATTTTGTTTTTTCATTCATTATGGAAAGCAGAAGAACATCATTTTTTGTAGAGTTACTGGGAGAGCTAAATAAATTAGATAACATAAATAAAGCCCCCAGCAAGGGCTGTCTCTCTTTAAAAGTAAAACAAAAACAACACATGTGCACACACACACACACACACACACACACACACACACTCATGGACCTTCCAGAAAATAAACTCAGTCAAAACAGTAGGATCCATATGAGTCTTTTTTATAGAAACAAACTAATTCTGAAGCACACTTACCTACTAAAACGTGCCTCATTCTTTAGTAGAAGACTGGCACCATTAAGAGGACTCACTGGATTAGAGAAAAAAGCAGATAAGGTTGAGAGAGAAAGGTTGTAATTGAAGAAGGAGGAGCAGGGACTGGATTTGATCAAAACCACGTTATATACATATAAGAAATTATAAAACAACAACAAAATGCCCGGCGGACAGAGAGATCACTCCTGCGCGCTCACTCCCGTTTACTAAAGGGTGTCCTGAAAGGAAGATGATAGGAGTTGGGAATGTCCACAATGTTCCCCAAAGGCACATGCCTGTGTCTGAGACTTCCGGAAACTTGAACAAGAGCTGAGGTCTCCTGACTGGGATGCTTTGCAAAGTATGCTCGGGAAAACTCTGAATTGGCTGGAAGTGCGCTGTGAGAAATGATTTAGGATACCAGACAGAGAGATGTACACGTGAAGAGCTTCACATCGGAAGATCACAGCCCACCCTTATGTGAGCTTTCAAACATGGCTTTACGTCATTCGAGACCATCAGATCAAAGGGAATTGGAGTTTTGTTGTTTACCTCAAGACATGTTTTCTTTGGTCATTTTAGAAATCCGAGAATACTAAGCTATTTGTGCCGAGCTAGAGACTGTGAAACACGTTCTCCAGAAGACTGACAGACGACGTGAAAAGACCGAGCTTAGCTCATGCTGGCTGCACTCAAGTGCAGCTTTAGCATTGGGTGGTTGAAGCGTTTAGGGAAGGTAAGAGAAGTCAAAAGGTGTTTCCTTGTGCCCAGTATTGTATTGCCTGAAGATGCCCTGGAACTTAAGGAAACCTGAACTGGCACAAAGTGATATGTGAAAATTGTCAGATGTGGGGTGCCCACGGCTGGAGAACATGTCGTTCACCCTCCTATTTCACAGGCATTAGACAGGAAAGCTAACAGTGGGCCTCGGAATTGAAGAAAAAACTAAGGCTCATTCCTTAACTTCTCTGGGAAGGATTCAAATGGGAGAGGGATGCAAACGAATGGATGAAGCAATAGAAAGAACAAAGAGAGGATGGAAGAAGTGTGAGGAGAGAGAGGCGTGTCTAGCAGGAAGGTAAACGTGGGACAGTGTGACTTTAGATTTAAAGCTTAGGATCCTTCAGGGGAAGAAGTCTAACTGCTAGATCTAGCCTTCATTGACATCCATTGGGAGTGCCGAAGCAGTCGAAGTTCCAAAGTAATTCTTGCATAGGAAGCAAATGTCAGCTATTTTAGATCCACGTGAATAAAAGATGGTGAACTGGGTGGCAACGGGCAGCAGTACTTGGGCAGGCTCAATCTGACACCGGCTTGATTTATAGCCTTTAAGTGCTTCCTTCAAATGTTACCCGAGCAACTATACGCGACTCGCTATGTGAACCAGGCCTGCCTCTGCCCCCGGAGTGCTAGGGTTAAAAGCATGTGACACCACTCCCTACTCCTAAAACATCCCGAGAAGACATGATATTCACAGCTGCTGTGGTTGCCCGCGCAAGAACTGTACAAAATGAAGCCAGTCAATAACCTCACATGAAAGGCCTGGGGCCGGGGGCTGGAGAGATGGCTCAGTGGTTAAGAGCACTAAATGCCCTTCCAGAGATCCTGAGTTCAAATCCCAGCAACCACATGGTAGCTTACAACCATCTGTAATGAGATCTGATGCCCTCTTCTGGTGTGTCTGAAGACAGCGACAGTGTACTCATATATTATAAATAAATACATATCTTAAAAAGAAAAGAAAGGGCTGGGGCCCCGCTCATGAGGGGCGGGGCCAGGGCAAGTTGGATTTCCTGAAGGTGTGGTCCGTATTAGGTAGACCACACTGCAGTAGAGGCTCCCATAACTGTGAGTATATGAGCAGTACAAACTGAACCTAATGGCTATTAAAGAATGAAAAGCAAGACAAAAAAGGATGAAGTTGGAAGGGGTCAGAGATAGAGAATACATTTGGGAGGAGCTGGGGAGGACTAAGACATGAACGTCACCAAATAATTGTGTGCATGGAAGAAATTATAAAATAAATAATTAAACTCTTATCTTACATCATTGTCGTTTCTGTGAGAATCAAGCAATGACACTTCCAGCTTCTGTTTGTTAGAATCAAAAGTCCAATGGGAATAGGAGTTTTGCTGCAGACATTTCCTTGAAGGACTCAATATGTGATAACCATTTATAGTTATTACTGATGCAGATGACTTTTCCCCACTAAGCTTTCTGTTTGTTTGTTTCCTATGTCTATTATTTTTTCCAGTGGGTTATCGAAACAATTCCCATAACTACAAAAAACAAACAAATAAAAACTTGAAAATTAAAATTTGACTAAATACCAAGAAAATTTGTGACTGAATCCAGACAAGAGCTTTGATTGTTCCTACCATTTGTCTGTCATTTAATTGATACTTAATTGCTTTCTAAGTCAGAAGTTACATTCATCAGGTATTTGTTCCTGCCAATCTGAACTCTCTGTGGTGAATTTCTTCCAATTTCTTATCTAAATACCAAATGATAAGCTCTAAAAACATACATACATACATACATACATACATACATACATACATACATATAACATTATACAGACTGAGCAGTTTATATTTAGGTTCTGTGTGAGTGTGCGTGTGTGTGTGTGTGTGTGTAACACCATCAAAGAAAATTTAAAAAATGATTTACTTTTATTTCATAATAGATTTTATAAAAGTGTTTCATACTTTTATAATGTTCATAAAATGTACATAACGTATTATATCATCTGAGAATATCTAAAATATATTCATTTTGCTAAAGACTCGAAATAGGAAGTCTGAATAATAGGAATTAATATATGGCAAGTATACCTCTCAGTGTTTCACTAACAGGGGCAGTATCTTCTTTCCATTCTCTGCAGCACGCTACTGTTTTTGTTTTCTCTTCTGTGGTGTTCCATAGACAATGGCTGCCCATGGGGTTCATCATATAGGTGTACCATTTAGGCTTGAGTGTTCAATAGTCTCTTACTCCCAGTTCTTTGGTCAGATGTTAGTCTTTTCCTTAACCAGCATCCTTTGGCAAAGGGAGCTTCCCTGCTCCATCTGGAGATGGCATGAGTTTATGGGTATAAATATAAATATTTACAAGAAGTTTTGAAAACATGTCAATTTGGGAAATAATGGTAATATGTTTTTCTTTGGGCCCATGACCTTATGATCCATAGGATTTTGGACAGATTTATAATACCAGAACTGTATTCACTCTCATGAAAAGGTCTTGCATTGTTAGATTACTCTCATTATGGTGGTGCCATTACTGTACCAGTGCACATATCTTTTATGGTGAGTAATTATTATAGAAAACATGGTCTACACTTGGGTGAGGCTATTGATATATTTTCTTCTCTAGCAGAATGCAGAGCACTGTCTGGCACTGTGAAAACCACAAACAAGGGATGAACTTCCAACTCAGTTCTAAACTAATATTTTGGTGTTCTTGTAGACTAAGTGCATGATTCTTCAACAATAGGATCTTACCATGCATTTCTCATGGGTAATGAAGAGATAGGAAAATAGCTAGTGTTCTTTGTCAAGAACTTCTAGAAACCCTTTAGCCATGGCAATTCATAGAGAGCTATCTTTGGTATTGAGTTTATTTCATTGTTCTGTCTTTATAAAGATCATGACTTCTGTGAGAAGCATTATACGTAGTAGTGAGAGTTCTTTAGGGTTTAGGAATCAATAGAATGAATATGTATCAGAATGGGGTGTATTCAAGTTGCTCGCTGATGTGATTTGGATAACCTGACAATGACTCTCTCCCATTGGAGAAAACAAAACAACAACAACAACAAAAACCCAAGAGCTACCTAGGAGTAGCTCAATCCCAAAGGAAGGACTGTCTGGGAAGCACCACCCAGGCACAAAAGCCATGGAGGATTCTTGAGAACTGTGGTCTTCAATCCATATTGGAAGCCCAAAGAAGCTAGGTTACTGCATGAGGGGAGAAGTGAGATTCAGCTGGCCAGCAGGAGTGAAATCACATGCAGAAAACAAAGCATTCTTCCTTCATGTGCTTTGCCCTGGTCTGCCACCAGAAAGTGCTACCCACATTAGGCTGGGTCTTCCCACTTGAAATGATCTCATCAAGAAAATCCTTTACAGCCAAAGCAGATGTTTGGTTTTAGTTAATTTTAGGTGGAGTGAAGTTGAAAACCAAGACAAACCACCACGGACACCCATTGTGCTATATGTTGACACCCAGTTTTTTCTACCATTGTTTGTTGAAGATGCTATCTTTTCTTCATGGTAAGCTTTGTACAAAAGTTTTTTTAATATTAGTCAAAAAATTAGGTGGTTGTAGTTATGTGGGCCTATATCTAGGTCTTTTATTCCACTGATATTTGTCTTTATTTTTGTCTAGTACCATACAGATTTTATTACCATAACCCTGTGGTATAGATTGAAATCAGGCAAGATAAATGCATCCTGCAATATTCTTATCATCAATAGTTGTTTGGCTATGTGGGATCTTTTGTGTTTCTGTATAAATTTCAAGCTTATTTTTTCTATTTCTGTGGACAACAGAGTTGTAATTTTGATTGGGATCTCATTGAATCTACAGACTGCTTTTTATAGAATGGCCATTTTCACAATATTAATACTTCTGACCCAAGAGCATGCTTCCAACGTTCTTGCAGAATACTTTATCAAGCTTTTTTATGTACCTATGTGCTCAACAATGACACCAACTGAATATAATATACTTGCGTTGAACATGCTGCTCTTTGCCCAGAAGAATGGAAGGTTCAAAGATGAACAATGCTGTTTTGGAAGACTATCTCATGGAATCATTGACTTTCCAGGTGGAGACTCCATAGGCACAGCCAACGAACCAGAGAACATCTGTGAAGGAAACACCTTTGTGACTACAGAGAGAGGTTTCTGGTATTTCAGAAGTTGAAAAGTGACAGTGGACTTCAATTTGACAAGCAGTGGTGGAGAGTGTTTTTGGGGACTAGCATACCCAACAGAACAGAAGCAATGGACAGAGACAAGGGAACAAAGCAATTGAGAGTATATCTCAGAAATGACATGTCTTCCTTGGAAGGGAAGGAACATTTGTAACAGTAAGCAGACAGAGCACCCAAGAGACAGAAGTTCTTGTAACAAGAACTCCGGAAAAGTCTTGAGCAGGGCACTGAGCTGAGAAAAGGTCCTGGGAGAATGGTACATACTTGGGAGAAAACCTTTCCAGGTCAGTTTAGACTGGGGATACTAGTGGTTTTTGTCCTCCATTTAATCATAACAATGGCTCTCCATTTGTGAAGAGATTCTTCCAGTCAGGAAGGATTCAGTGTAGCAACGGGCTTGTCCAGGGCACTGTAGATGACTGTAACATTTTGTTAACTCCTCTGTTCCCTTTATGGATTGAACTGTTTTTCAAATAGCAGTGCTCTGAAATCACATATATTCACAGAATAATTATATTCACAAATAAGCCTGCTTATTTCTGTGGTATATTAATTTTTTTTTAAAAAGTATATCTTTGCTCAGACTTAAGTCTGGGTTTTTTGCTTGGATGTTTCCATTTTTCCTCTCCAGATAATTATTAATCAAATAATATGCACCACAGACAACCTAGAGCCTGCAGAGACTAGTGAGGAATCATAGCCTGAAGATAGATGAGAGCAGGGAGGGTCCCATAGTCCCCTGAATATAAAAATTCTAAATAAATGGCAAAAAAATGGCCCCAGCCCCTAGATGTAGAGTCTATTCCAAACAAAGGTCCCATTGAACTATACTTTCTGGGCTTACAACCAAATGTAGTAGTTTAGGCCACTTGGACTTGGTCTTTATAATTATTAGCTCTGGGGAATTACACATCGTGTTTTCTTCCCTGGCAGACCTACAGGCAGAGAAAGAGTTTCTCTCCAAACGGAAATAAAAACTCGTGTTTCATCATACAAGCTTCTATTGGGCTGTTATGAGGACATTCCTTTGTGAAATTTGTCTTGGAAAACAATAGATAAGCTAAAAAGAAGTGACTTCTGACAAATGAAAACTACCTCTAAAACTGTAAAGAAACATTTTAGAAATTTCTCTGGACTTTATGTCCTGTCAAACATCAATGGTGTTCAGTGTTCACTTTGTCCAATTCTAGATGGCAAAGATAAAACTGTGAGAGAGGTAGCATTTATACATCAGCACCCAGAATGAATGTGGATCTCTCTGTTCCTCATTTAGGTCATTGTCCCAAGATATGATTTGATATTGTTGCTTCCTCTAGTAGAGGCACAAGCTTAAAAAAATCAAGATCATAAGTCAATATTCTCATCCAAACTAGTCAGAAACTAGCAGAGCTCTAGAGAATTTTCTCCAGAGCTTTGTATGTGACTATATCAAGCCAGCAGGAAGAAGGTTTAGTAAACAAACATTTCCTTTTGTTTTGCTTATGGAATGACTTGACTGAGAACAAGAAGAGCTAATTGTTGCCCTCAGGATACAGAATGTGTCCACAGATGCGAAGATCCCAAATTATCACATAGAAACATAAATATCAAGCCAGTTTCTATCCACTACCCCAGACCCTCACAGAAAAAGGACTCAAGACTTAAGAGAGGCTGTAGCCATAGAAATAGGGAAATGAGAAATACTCTAAGTCCCCTATCCTGAATAGAATCACCCATTCTTTGACACCAGGAGGAATCTACAGCTGTTGCTTTCTTCCTTTGGGTAATTTCAAATTTTTGAGGCACTCACTTTGCTGTGACCAGAACATCTGACAAAAACAAGTTAAGGGAGGAAGGATTTATTTCATCTTACAATTTCAGGAGTGTCCTAGATTCTTTTCTGCTGCTGAGATAAACACAGTGATCCAAACCAAATTAAGGGAGGAAATAGTTTATTTTATCTTATTTAATCTCATAGTGTTCAGTTCATCATGGAGGGAAGGGAGGGCAAGGGTTCAAAGCAGGAATGTTGAGGCAGGAACAGAAACAGAGACTGTAGAGGAACACTACTTACTGCCCTACTCTCTCCTGACATACTCATTTGCCATTCTTATATAGGCCAGTCCCACCCCTTCAGGCATGGTGACACCCACAGTAGACTGTGCCCTCCTGCATCAATCAATAATCAAGAAAATGCTCCAGAGACTTGCTCACAGGCTGGTCTGATATAGTCAGGTTGTCAACTGGGTTTCCCCTTCCCAAGTAACTGTAGTTTGTGTAGGGTTGACAAAAATGTGCCAGTACAAGGGGTTACAGCATGCCATCCAGAACCGACAAGATGGAGTGGTTGGGTATGTCATGGTGGTAGCACATGGCAGAAGCTCTTCATGATCGAGAGCAGGAGAGAGGAGGGAGGGGAGGAGAGGAGAGAGGAGAGAGAGAGAGAGAGAGAGAGAGAGAGAGAACAAACCCAGGTTCCCGATATAATCTTCATAGTGATTTTCCTACAAGTTGGCCTTACCACCAAAATGTTCAGTGGACCCCAAAAGTAGCCTCACCAGCTGTGGACCAAGTATTCAAGGCCTGAGCAAATATAGTACATTTCAGATCCAAGCTACAATACAGTGTATTCATATAACTGCAAGAAAATATAACAATTAACCTTTTGGGGATCTCTGTATTTCACAACACATCTATAAAAAGTTAAAAAGTTAATCCAACAATGAGTTATAGTGGGTATAAGGTACTTGATGAAAAAGCCTACATGTGTATATACCTTTTATTATGCTATCAAGATATCAAACTAATGGATTGGCCTGTGAATTTCTACTGGTTTCCTGTTAAGTCACATGCTTTAGAATTACTCCACCACTCTGAACTCTCATTGTTCTCATTTATGGCCTGGGACCACAGTGAGAGAATAGGCGAACCCTTGTTGTCCAAATACTGGTTCTACAGATTGACGAAATAAAACAATCGGCAAGAACATTGAAGATGCAGGTATCACTAACGTGGCCACAGCATCTTCATGGATATTTTGCAAAATGTCACATCTGGGAGTGATTTTCCTAGAATTTTTCTTATCTGTGACTTTTGTCATTGAAAGAAAACACGACACAGTGGCTACAGGCGTCGTATGGCAGGGATGAACACACTGGACATTTTTGGTCACTACATTACAGCAAAAACTCAGCATGGTCAGTCATTGCTTTACCATACACCTCCATGCACATGTTTGTGAGGTTTGGTTGAGGTGAACTGTGACTTTTACCTGTCAGTAAGGAGAAGGGAAATTAAAGAAGGGAAGAGTGCTCTGCCATTAAGGTCTTACTTCCCAGGCCAACCAGCTCCTCCCTTTGCTCAGTACCTCACTATTTTATTCTATTCTTACTTTGTGCTCCTGCTTTACCATAGAAACATAACTTGTTTCAGGCTGGCTTCTTTGCTTACCACTGTCTTCCCAGTATCTGAAGTAAGAACTCTAAAGCCTTGGCCCAGAGGACAGCATAGCCACTCAACAAATAAGAACAAGTGAAGGCTTATGAAGATTTCTCAAAATTTCTTATCTTTGAGCACATGACAAATACTTGTTAATATCGTTGATATATGGAGGGAGGGTTGTTCTCACCATGCATTTATTTATATTTCTCCTTTTATTTTTAACCTCTTAAAATTGATTGTATTTTAAATAGAGGATTATACCAAGCATTCAAGAGTTGAGGATTAACATTTTTAATAAAGAAGCCAACTCTTTCTGAGAACAGAAGTTAGGGTACAATTCTTTCTCCACTAATTGTCATCTTATGAAGCTTTATGTATTTTTTTGTTGTCAAGGGAAGTCCATCAATTAAATTTCTCACATAGTTTGTTTCATCGTCTTCAACATTAGCTAAATATAATAATATTAAAAAACTCTAACCTGATTCAGATTATTATCTAACATGAGAGATAAAAATTGAATAAATGAATTATAGGAAAATGGAGTTTTGTAATTAAGAACATTTATGATGGTTTTACTGAAAATCCCATTTCCCACTCATTCATTGGTTTTACTGGACACCATTTTGACCTAACAATAGAATGGTTCTTACTGTTCTGAATTTCTGCAAGGGTTTCAAGGCAAATGAAATCTTGTTACTTTTGGGTCTGGCACTATGAGTTGAGAAGCAGTGCACATGGACAAAGTCAAGATCTTGCTGAAGATTGGTTTCACCCTGAAATCTGATGGGCTGTCTGTCTCACAGATGATTATAACATGACCTAGTTAGTTTGACTCAATGATTCCTCCAGTCTTCAGAATCATTTGATTTATGCTAAACACGATTCAGGCAGAAAACTCTGAAAAGATAGAATGAGACTTACATTACCTTATAGGTTAGCTCTTTCATTCACACAAAGGAGCTGTTCATGCAAGGTCACATAATTATTTGCTACCATCACAATGCCTTTATGAAAGTTTACAGTGTCATTGCCCTTCCTGTCTGATACACCTTTTCCCCAAAGAAACCAAGGCTTCTCATGGGTTGAGTTGGAGTCGTCATTGTCTCGGGTTAGCACGGTGGGTTGAACTCACTGCTTCTTAACTTTCAGATTTCAGATCCTCCTGCTAACATATCAACCACCTCACTGCACTTTAATGCATTTGGGAGAATCAAAGATAAAAGAAAGCAACGTCAACTAAATTTATTAAGAACTGCTGAGCTATGTATGAGTCAGGGAACTTTAGTCCTGAAGAAGTCAAATTTATCAAATCATACTGAATGGAAAGCACCTCTACCTCTCTGTGAGTGTTCTAAACTGTCAGTATTTCATGCACCACAGTTCGGAATCACACATTGCTAACTCAAAAATTGTAAAAGTTTTAGGTAAGGGAAACATCTCCTTTTCTATTCGCTATGGGAAAAAGATTGCTTCCCGATTAGAAGTGCAAAAATAATTCCCAAAGCAATGGTTAGCATAAGTGAATGAACTCTCCAAGCACTTTGAAGTATGCATTTATTTAAAAGCAATAGACGCGTTTTCTTGCATGACACCCACAAATCATCTAACATCCCTTCTCATTTGAAAACAGCAGCACTGCATTAAGTTTTAAAGAGCTGTAATTTAAAATTTTCTAAATTGTAATAAAGGAATGAACTTTTTCTGAGTTTTGCATATGTTTTATATATGGAATATGTGCACACTATACATAGTTTCTAGCTGGCTTTTTAAACTACCTCTGTTGCAAAATTCCCCCTTTTTACCAACCACACTTGACTATTGTTTGATTGGGAAATGTCAACTCACCAATTTTCTTTCTCTTCACCTCTTGTGTTAAAATTTTGGTCTCTAGGTTGATGGCAGTCTTTTGAGAGGTAAAGAGAAAAGATCAAAAGATTAACATGTAAACCATCAGGCTCTGTTGATTAAATGATAATCAATGTTCTCAAATTATACCCTCTACTCAGTGTAAAGTATCTTGACCCTAGCATTTACTGAGAAGCCTAGAATGATTAGATAGGATTTATTGATGCATAGGGACCCTTGAACTAAGTCTTAGAAGACAGTCAAGGCTTACAAGCCTGGAGAAGGAAGACAGTAACTATATTTTAGTGTCATATGATTCAGAGGTTTGAAGGGATTGAGTGTGGAATCTACGGAGCACAGAGAAGAAAAAGATTTGCCGGAAATAGAGAGTAAGATGAGGGTGAAGGACACAGAGTGTTTCTCTGAATCCCTGTATTACCAGACTAGGTGGAGAGCTGGCTGGGGTGTCACTGAGAGATGAACAAGAATCTTAGCCTTTAATGAATAAGAATTCTTATATCCCTTGTTTTAGAAATGGGATCAACAAAAGGCACAACATCTTCTTGGTAAATTTACAGGATTAAAGACAGAAGAAAATTGTCTTTAAATGTCCATTGCATTCCATATAAAAACAGAAAACAAAAACAAAGACTACTGACAGCAAACTAAGACACTTGTGAGGCTTATACTAAGCATGCTTCTATCAGATTGTGTTTTGGTTGTTGTCATTGTAGTGCTCATTTTGAGACAGGATCTTACCACCCATCTCTGACTAGCCTAGAACTTGCTATGAACTGGCTTTCAATTCACAAAGATCCACCTGCCTCTGCCTCTCAAGGACAGGGATAAAATGTGTATGCCACCATGCCTGAACCCTACATTTACATTTTAAATCTATGTCTAGCTTTTATTTCACCTATGGAGTACAGCTCTGGTGATTCAGCTATGCAATCATGTACAAAGCACACATCAGTGAGAACACCAAAAAACTTGGTGGGTCACTAAGTAGTTACTGGTCATGCTGAGTGATTCATACAGTAATCTAACAGCATGAAGAAACATCTACTTTTGTCTATTGCATTATGATTTCCACTTAGGTTTACCTAATCCCTTTTTACTGTGTACTCTATCCTGTTTGATTTCTGCACACCTTTCTGTGTTATGTGGAAACAGAACTGCTTCAAGACAAGAATGGAATGCCTAACCTACTTTTATTAGCTATGAAAATTCTCTTGTCACTCTTTGTCAAATGCCGCAACCCAGTCATTTAGCAAAACATAAAGATTTATCACCCGAGTCCCTTATTCACGGTCACTTGGATATTTTGATCTTTAGTTTAATGCCAAGACATGTTCCTCTGATATGGACCACACACGGATGAGACGTTTATGCTATGCCTCCTACACATGAGCTTTAGGCTTTCTGTCTTTTCTCTGCCGTAAAATATGACTGTCATGAACAGGGTTCGGTCTATTTATCTCTGAATTACTGTCCCTCACGAGAGTTTTCATCAGTAGAGGAGTGCTGGATGGAGCTGAAATGTTGTTAACAGTAAAGGCTGAAGCTGAGCAAGGATGGGTATCAGGGAGAACTAGGAGCTGTGTGGTAGGTGGCAGACTCAGGGACCACCCTGTTCTTAGTTTACCTTGGCCCTGTACCATGGAGTCACAGGCTGGTGAGATTGTATTTACCAACCGATGCCACCAGTCTGAGATCTATTTAGATCAAAATTGTCATTTCATAGATTTACAATGTAAAGAATAATAGTTTTTGTGCGCACACACACACACACACACACACACACACACACACACACACTCAATATGTGGTAAAATATAATTCAGGATTCATGGGAGGCTTGGGATGCTCTATTGGGAATTTTAATGAGTATTTTGCCCCAATTACTTAAGCTGAACTTTTAACTATTCGGCGATCTCATCTCATACTTCTTAATGTGCTGGCTATGGGAATGTTCTGTCTTTGGTGCTAATGCCTGAGCCCAGATTGAAGTAAATCTGACTGGGGCTGGGGTTGGGGGGGGCTTTGTGCTGCCTGCCACATTCCCTGGTTGGATGAGATTTGCAGTTAAAGTGGCCCTCCCTCACTTCCGTTTTGCCCCAGGGTAGGGAGATGCATACATATTCATCCCTGGTAGGTAAATGCTTACCACTTACCAAATCCAATAAATAAATTCTAAATAAATAAATCTGCAAAATGAAAGCATTTTGAGCTACTTAACCAAGCGCAAATCTAGTCCTTTGTATACATATTTGTACAAAGTGTTGCCTGTAATTTTAAAGATGCTTGCCTCCGGGAGGGTTCGTTTTTCCATCGAAGTCCCCTTGATTTACTGTACGCAATATGTTACAGCTTCCTTATTTGCTCCTTTGGGACAGTTACTGACAGTAAATCTCTATTAAAATATTCTTCCATATGGTTGCATGAAAATTTTATTGCAGTGAGCCTGGGGCTGAAGGTCACAGCTGAGTAGCTGCAGTTAAGTACTGCAGTCTACGGACTCGGAGGTACATCTGTTCTGGGAGCTGCAGGAAAATTAGAATTATACTGTCAATAGCATTTCTCCCAAACTAGTTACATTTGTTTACTGTGGCTGGCTGGGCTTCTTCCTCCATGGCACTCGAAATGCATATGGCCAGGCTCTGAGCCCATGTCTTTCAAGTTGGAAGTTTTAATTCAGAATTTGCAGAACCTGAAGGTCACCCCCGAGAAGTTCCAAATAGATATTTCATTTATGCTACATAAAAATTTAATTTTATCTCTACTAATTGGAATCTACTGCTCCACTCACATTGGATTTAGCCATGACTCACCATTTGTTCTACAGGCTTTTGGAAAACATCTCAAACTTAATAAATGATGCCAACGTGTAATTGGTTTAAATCTGCATCTGAAGAGCTCATGAGACAGTACCCAAGCAACAAGTTTTCATTACTTCACGTTATCTAATGAGGAAAGGCAGGTAGATTGCATGCTGTTTGGCTGCAATTAGGATATCATTAGGATATTGTTAGATGGTAGCCATCCTTTAAAAAATGCTGGGAAAATCCACTTTTCCAAACATAATTTATATGTGTATGTATACCTGTGTACATAACATATAAGTGTCATAGAATATTTATGCTTATAAAGATCACGTTTAGCACACAAGCTAAGGTTAGGCGACATCAATATTAAGCTTTAATTTGCTGAAGTAAATACAATGAAAATGAGTATTCAATCATGTTCTTAAGCCCATCTTTCTTAGTAGCATGACATCTATCTTAGACTTCAAACCCACCCCAATATTTCCCATGTCTGAGCCCTGGGAATGAGTTTCTCTTCATTCAAAGAGCAATTTGATTGAGAGGCTCAGAACGGTATGCTTCTCTGTATCAGGTTTCTTTGTTGACACTGGGTTGTTTGCAGCACCGTATTTCCCAGCTCCTACTAGTTTATCTTTTACTATTTTCAAAAGATTTTGGAAAGAGTCAAGGCAAGTTTCAAGATTAGAATCACCACTCTGAACTTTTAGAAGAAGGAAGAGGGTTATTGGGGCAGTGGAAATGAGACAGAGGAGAGCAATAGTCACGTACACTGAATGTTGATGGGCCATTCTTGGGAGTTTCCCAAGAAGTTAACTCTCAGAATAATACTGTTTCTGTTTAGTGATACACAGCTATTATCTTCATTTCACAGATGGGAAAACCAAGGTACAAAAAGATGAACTAACTCCCTAAGTTCTACCACTAGGAAGGACAGATAGATTCAAAATAGGAGGTCACCAAGGCTGCATTTGTAAATACTTTTAGATGCTAAGAGTTTATATGGTAATAGAAGGACATCTTACAAATATCTGGGACCCTGTCATATCACTCAGGCAGGTGAAAGATTCTTTGTGTCTTCAAATTACTGATTATGTATAACGCAGGATTCTTAGGAATGCATGTTTTATGAAAGAGGTAGTGCTATGATTTGAATTTGAAGTGTCTCTGGAAGATTCAATGAGCACTGGACCTTCAGCTGGGGAACTGTCCTGGGCGTTCTGAACCCTTTAAGAGGAGGAGCCTAGGTGGAGGGATTGGGGTGGTGGTGGTGGGGACTTATCCATTGTAGCTCAGCTGAGTCCCAGCACTCTACTTCCCAGTCTGACAACATGGAAGGAATACCACATGCTTCCATCACCATGAATGCCGCCATGTCTTCCCCACTGAGATGGGCTCTGTTGTCTCAAACTTGCCTTAAGTTATATCTTGTCTGGTTCTCGGTCACGATGATGAGAAAAGTAACCAACACAGGGAGAAGAGACTTGCTAAAAGAACGTTATTCCAACCCCTCCACAGGATGTAGTTAGATACTTTAAGGTTATCAGGACCTAACACAAACATAACACTAATCTTTCCATACCTTTTCTGTTTAGCCATTCTCTAAAACCTTTTAAGTGCTTTTCATTTTTGATAGCGAATAGCAGTCTACTAAACAGGATTCATTCCTCCATCAGATTTTGTACCATCCTGAGAAAACTAAAATGTATATGGCTATATGTTCAAAGTAAAAACTTGAACCATAACAAAAATGGATTCATTGTAGGAGACTGTGTTAGTCTGGGAGATTGACTTAACAGGAAGAAGGATTGTTTTGGCTTATATTTCAGAGATTTCAAATGGCATTTGCTTGGCTCCATTGAGGCAAGGAAAAGCATTGTAATGGGGAACGTGTGTTGGAGCAAAGTCGCTCATCTCATGATATCTAAAAAGTTGAAGTGGGTAGAAGTCTAGTGTCCCAAAATCCTCTTCAAAGACCCGTCCTAGTGACTGTTTCTGCTAACCAGGGATTGCCTTTCAATAGCACTGCCAGCTGGAGCCAAGCCTTCACCACAAGGGCCAAACACTGTGGAACATTCCAGCTCCAGATGGAAACAAGGAAGCACTTCTCTTCCCATGGGGGATTGATTTTACTGCATGGGTGTGTTTCCTTCCTTCCGATTTCTTTATATACTGGAGGTTACTTCCAATCGTTTTATGCATAACAAATGTTGTGAATGAAATGTGGAAAGTGATCATAGCAGTATCTTAGAGAGTTTCAGTTAGTCTCTGTGTGTGTCCGCTTAAAATCTTATTATTTCGAAGAAGCAGTTGCAGAAATACCATGTAAACACACCTGCTGCCCCAGGGGCTTCTCCATACACAGACAGAGGCACCTCTTATCAGACACAAAAGAAGTGGCAGTCAAACTCCCTTTCCACTTAGCTTGAACCAAAGAAACTCCTTGCATTTGCTTATTGAAAAGAGAAGAGACCGTTTTATAGTTAAATTGCCTAGTTACCCATCTATCATCTGAAACAAGTAATGAGCTGGAGTCAGGAGCCCGTGTCCCTGCTTTCTCCTCCTTCCTCATGACCAAGATAGAAGACATAAAAAGCCATTTTTCTTGATGTGTGATCAAACAATAGATTAAGACTTGCAAGGAGCTGGTGATCAATTGTCGGATAATATGTGACAGACCTTGTCAGGTTGAGGAAAGGGAGGGAATGCTGTGAGCTGTGAAGGTGCTTTCCTAAGCAGTTGTCTGGGAAGAAGAGGCCACGGCCATATCAATTATCTTCTCTATCAACACCAAACAGAAGTTTCTGCAGTAGAGGCTGCCAATCACGGCTTGACGTGTGTAAGTTAATACTAATTAGATGCATTTCAGTAATCATTTAACTTTAATTGGTTTTGTATCTTATTTTCCGAAGGAGGAAGGTATAGACTTGTCCTCATATTTTACCAAAATAGTGTTCCACAAGACATGAAATGATTTCCCGCCCACACTCCCTCACATTCTGACAGCCCAATAAAACTAGTGTTAAGTGATTAAAGTGTTTTTTTAAATAGCAGACATCATGGTAAATAATAATGAAAGCAGGTGGCTGGAAGTCTTGTTGGTAGACCCACCACTTGATGGCTTGCCCTCAGGTCCACAGCCCTGGTTTAGTCAGCAGGATTCATATTTAACATCAGATTTCCTTGGGGAGGAATGATGGAGAAGGACAACAATGAGGATCTTTCGCTATAATAGCTTCAAATGTCACTCTAATGTCCCCTCATCTCTTACTGGTCCCACTCTGGGAACACGAGGGATGCACACATCCACAGTACTGAACGATTTCAGGAGATCATGGAAAGAAATTAGAGTTCAGAGGAGGTGGGGGGGGAGTTAGTTTTGTAATTTTGTCTTGTAGTTTCCACTTAGTCCAAAGCTTAGGGGAAAATGCTTTACTCGTCCACAGGACCAAAGACAAGAAAGACCCAGCTCTCAGATCCTTAATAAGAAGGGCCACTAATCTGCTTGCTCAGCATTTCCCTCCAGTTTTGCTGTAAAGGAGACAGCAAGCTGAAGCAATTATTCCAAGGCAGCTCCACTTGTGAGAGATATTTATATTTGGTGCTTGCGAAGCTGAGGTTAAGGCTGGGTTTTCATATGTGTGCAGAGAAAAGCTCTGGGGGAGGGATAGGGTAGATGGCTCAGAAAGAAAGGTGGTGGCTTAAAATTCAAATCTAGTGGCACAAGAAATTAAAAATCTTAAGCGGAGAGGCATATTTCAGTTTGTCTTAAAAACCCCAGCTTTATCCATCCGTTTATCAAATTCATATAAATGCAATTTTATGGATGAGGGTTTCCCCCTTCCCCCATTACCTTGTACAAATCCCAAATGGCCTGAGGATTTGGGGTGCCCGACTAAGGGTCCTCCTCTTTGTGGAACTTGAAGCAGGCATACCTCAGAAATGATCTAGACCAAGGCTTTGCATTTATCAAATTAAATTTTAACAATGATGAGAGGTTTTCCACTACAATATTTCCATTACTCATCCTTTACTTTAGCCAAAGAATTTGCACTTTGAACCTTGTTATTAGATATTAGGAGGACTCATGGTAAGATTTGTTTAGAAAAAGTGTTATAATGAAAAGGAAACAGAGCAGTTAGGAGAGAAACAGAGCTTAATACTCTAATTTTGAGTAAAGAGAATTAGACTCCCAAGCCCTAGAATGTCCCTGAAGTTTTTACTGATAGTTTGGAGAGCCCTGGCAGTGGCTGTCACCTTCTTACATGTGCTGTCCAGGTGACAGCAGCTTTTCCACCTGCAAAGAAACAGAAGTTGTGGGTACTTAGCACAAATGCCTTCCAGCTAGCGAGAAACCAGTTTCAGTGAATGCTGGCTGGAGCTCTGGAGCTTAGGAATAGCCTGCCAGTCAGTTTTCACCCCAGGGCTTGTTCATTTTCATTATAATTTGCATGTGTGTATGATTTGGGTATGTGTATGGTATATGTGTGTATGGCTTGTATGTGTGGTGTGTGTATGCATAGTTGTGTGGGGGGTGTGGGGTGTGTGTGTGTGTGTGTGTGTGTGTGTGTGTGTGTGTGTGTGTGTGTGTGTGTATGTGGTGTGGTGTGTGTGTGTGTGTGTGTGTGTGTGTGTGTGTGTGTGTATGCTCACATGCATGTGTACATGCAGGTGCCCACAGAGTGTAGAAGGAGGTGATTGCCCTGGACCTGGAGTTGCAGGTGTATGTAGGTACTGGGAACTGAACCTGAGTCCTCTGGAAGATTCGGCAAGGGCTCTTAACTGCTAAGTCATTGTTCTATCTCCATCACCTGATGTTTCTGATATGGGCACCTTGTCTTATAAACGTGTGGAACTCCCGTGGTCTCAGTTGGCATTCATTAGAAAGAGAATAAGCTACTGCCTAGAGATTACTCATTTTCCTGAGTTTGTCCAACTTTTTCTTATGCAGGTTTTGAAACACTAGGAGTCCAAAAGAATGACCAAAACCAATTTGAAAATGGCCAAAAATACAACAAAAGCTGATATAGAAGGCTAGGAATATAGTGTGATACCTTAGGAGACAAGAAATATGTCAGTATTGTCCAATGGTGTGCTGATACTTGCTCATAGAGGAGGGAGGGACAAGGGGCAGAAAGGACAATGTACCTGCAGAGAAACATGGACCAGTTTCCTCTCTTCACTTGTGGAAAGTGGACCTAAATTCTCTACAATTGAGCTCCAGAGTCCAAAAATGGAAAGTCCTATGGATTTATTTTGGTAAAATTCAGAAAGCATGTCTTATACAGTATATTCCTGTTTAGGACAGTGTAGAAGGAAGGAACATCCGGAGAGAAAACTCACATTATTTTGCTAGTATCACACTGCCTTTCACAAGCATCACGATTAATATTGTGCTGATGTCACAACAACACAGTAAACAATATTCAACCTCCCAGCAAACATTTAATTAAAAGCGAAATCTTTTTTTTTTTTGCTTCTCTTTTTTTTCTTTTCTTTTCTTTTTTTATTAATTTCTTATTTACATTTGAATGTTAACGGTTTAACAACATCCCCTAACCCTTCCCCTCCCTTCTTTATGGGTGTTCCCTCCCCATCCCCCCCATTACTGCCCTACCCCCAAAAGACGTTCACTTTCAGTCTTCAGGGCTTCCCCTTCCACTGGTGCTCTTACTAGGCTATTCAGTCTATGTGTAACTATTTGGTCCATGTATAGTCTTTGGGTAGTCAGCTTAGTCCTAGAGCTCTGGTTGCTTGGCATTGTTGTTCATATGGGGTTTGCCCTTCAAGGAGTCCTTTCTCTGATTCCTTCAGAAGTTCAGTGGTTTTGCTGGCATTGCCTCTGTATTTGCTGTATTCTGGCCTCTCTCAGGAGATCTACATCGGTTCCTGTCAGCCTGCACTTCTTTGCTTCATCCATCTTGTCTAAAATGTATGGGCCACATGTGGGGCAGGCTCTGAATGGGTGTTCTTGGCCTCTGTTCTAAACTTTGCCTCCTATCCCTTCCTAAGGGTATTCTTGTTTCCTTTTAAAGAAGTAAACATTCATTTTGATCATCTGTTTGAGTTTCATGTTCTGTGCATCTAGGGTAATTCAAGCATTTGGACTAATAGCTTATCAATGGGCATACCATGTGTTTTTTCTGTGATTGGGTTACTCAGGATGATATTTTCCAGTTCAACCATTTGCCTATAGATTTCATAAATCATTGTTTTTGATAAATAATATTCCATTGTGTAGATCATTTTCTGTATCCATTCACTCTGTTGAAGGGCATCTGGGTTCTTTTCAGCTTCTGGCTTTTAAAATAAACTATGAACAAGCCATCTTTTTATATGTTGGGGCATCTTTTGGGTATATAAAATGAAATCTTGAGTTAAAGATTTGCTCATAGCGCGATAGTCAGTAAATTGCAATGATACGGAATGTGAAGTTTGAGACGTCTTGCTTGAAGACAGTGTACTGCACTGTTCTGTGTCACCTTTCAGTGCCTTAGACTCATCTTTTAAAAACAAAGAGGCACAATGAAAGCCACAAGACTCAGTCATCCCGGGGCTCTGGGATAACTCATATGGGCAACAATCTGAAATAAGGAATCTTAAGCACTTAGTTTTCAACAAAGCCATCACTCAAGGAGTGAAACGACTCTTTGAAAAAAAAAACTTGCTGATCTTGCAAACTTGTGCACTCAAAGACAGGTGTCAAAATATCACAGAAATTAAGCTCGACTCAATTTGCCAAATTCCTGTGGAATCAGAGTATCCCAAGAGGTAATATTTCAGTCAATATTAACTCACAGCATCATTGAAGAATTCATGGCAAAAAAGGTATGGATGGTGAGTGATAATCACTATGTCTGCTCTGTTTTGGTTTTGTTTCCTAAAAGCAAGTCTAAAACAGTGAGGGAACCATTATAAAAAAATGAAACAAAACAAAACAAAAAAACAAATCAGAATACTACAAAAATGAGAACAGCTCACAGATAAAAACAACACTAGACGAAATGGGTATACTAAACTCTTAATTCTACAACCTCAAACTCTTATAAAGGGCAGCCATGCATAATTACAATGTGGACTAAAACCTAACCTTACATGTTTAAAAGCACTGTAGTCATTGGAGGAGATTTATAAGAATACATTATTGCAAACACTAGTATGAAATTTTGGATTCAACATTAGGACCAACTAAGTGTCACAGTTAAAGGAATATTCCATACAAAAGTGCAATGCGTGCTCAATCAGAAATTCATTACTTTTTAATTTGTTTTTCCAAAAATCACCCAAGAGATATTCTCAGTGAACAAAACACATGGTTAAGTCATGGCACATAGTCATCCATTTATGATTATTTTTGTTTGTGGGTTGTTGGAATAACTTTGGCCCCACGAGAGGCCAAAATCAATTGAACAAGCCGTTCAAAAACACTATTCCAGGGCCTGAAACCAAGCATGGAAAATGTTGGCACATAGAATATAGGGCATCACTAAAACTTACCCTGGCAATCTACATGAAGTATTTAGTCTAGCAGCGAATGGGGCATGTGAAGTTCACGAGCTAGAAGAGCCAAAATAAGGCCACACTTACTTCTGAGTCAAACAACACCAGAGAGGAGAGCAACTAGGGTAACACATCTACATCTTTTGGCTCCTGGCACAAGAAATGAAGATCTCATAGTTGGAGAATTCAAAAATAGTATTTATGTGTTCTGAGGTTTACCAACTGGGCCACTTGAGCTACACTGAATTATTTCAGACTAAATTTCAGCACCAGCATACATTGCCATAGCAACAAGTTCCCAAATGGGAAATCCTAATGAAGTCTTTTGACACGGGTCACATAGTTGCCAATATTTTTAAATGGTTATGCTAAAATAGCAACTTCCCCTTAATTACTAGGATGCTGATGTACATATTTCTTTCCTGATACTTTATGGTAAACTGTTAAAGTGTCTGCTAAAACCTTTGATTGACTAAAACTCTGAAGATTATTCCTCTTGATTATTAGCCTATTCATTTTATTTTATGTGTATTTTGCCTGCACATATGTATGTTCATCACATATATGTTTGTGCCTGAAGAAGTAAAGAAAGGTTTTGGTACCCTGAAACTGAAGTTGTGGATGAGCAGGGCTGCTACCCCCACAATCTTAGTTGGACAGTGGCCGTGCTACCCAACTTTAAGAACAAAGACCCTGGGAATAGACATGCAGAGTCCAGTGCTTTGTGACCAACAAAGGTAGGGCAGGACTGGTCTTTCCAACAGACAGTGCTGGGGCAATTAGACATCTGTATGCTTAGAAAGCATATGAGGCAAGGGCTTATTATGTTTCATAAAATTTAAATTATAATAGGTTGCACACCTAAATGTAAAACTGAAAAACTAAAATTTCTAGAAGATAGTGTGGTAAGAAAGTTAGAAAATGTTGTTTATGGTGGTGACCTCCTAGCTACAGTATTGAAAAGACCACCTATGGAAGAAATGATGGATAAGATGTATTTTGTTATAATTTAACACTATATTCTGTGAAAGGTAGTGTTAAAAGGATGCAAAGAGAAGCCTAAGATAAGGAGAAAATATTTGCAAAATATATTTAATAGATACATGTTATCCAGAATTTTGAAGAACTTTTTAAACTCAAGGTGAGTCATTCACTTTTGTTGAAAGAATGAAAAAACACTACATATTATTCCAAAGAGTATATACACAGTAAAAATATGAAATGTTTACTAAGCTTCAAATATCACAAGGGAATTGCAACTTAAAGCATCACACCCCTATCTGAATCCTGCTAATCTGTAGGCCAGCAATACCTTTCTCTGAGGAGGAAGTGGACCCACAGCAATGCTTGGTATTTCTGAAGGATGAGCTCTGGTCCAATCTCTATGAAACACAGTGAAGCATCTTGATGCTATATTAAACAATTTTATACAGTCCTTAATTCCAAATAAACTGAAAATGCCTATTGACCCAAATCCTACACATAGATGTTTTCCTAATTTATTTTTCCATTTTATTTATTTTTTGACACTTTTTTCTTTTATTGGATATTTTTATTTACATTTTACATGTTATCTCCTTTCCTTGTTTCCCCTCCATAAATCCGCTATTTCCCCCTGCTTCTATGTGGGTGCTCCCACACCTATTCACTGACTCTGTTCCACCTACCCACCCTAACATTCCCCTACACTGGGGCATTGAGCCTTGACAGGACCAAGGGCCTCTCCTCCCATTGATGCCCGAAAAGGCCATCCTTTGCTACTACATAGGTGGCTTGAGCCACAGGTCCACCTCTGTGTACTCTTGGGATGGTGGTTTAGTCCCTGGGATCTCTGGGGGGTCTGGTTGGTTGATAGTGTGTTCTTCTTATGGGATTGCAAACCCCTTTAGCTACTTCAGTCCTTTCTCTAACTCTTCCTTTGGGGTCCCAGTGCTCAGTTCAATGGTTGGCTACAAGCATTCTCATCTGTATTAGTAAAGCTCTGGCAGAACCTTTCAGGAGACAACCATAACAGGCTCCTGTCCACATGCACTTCTTTGCTTCAGCAATAGTGTCTGGGTATTGTGTCTGTATATGGGACGGATCCTCAGGTGGGGCAGTCTCTTGATGGCTTTTCCTTCAGTCTCTGCTCCACAATTTGTCTCCTGTGAGTATTTTTGTTCCCCCTTTTAAGAAGGACTGAAGCATCAACATTTTGGTTTTCCTTCTTCTTGAGCTTCATATAGTCTGTGAATTGTATCTTGACTATTCTGAGCTTTTGGGCTAATATCCATTTATCAGTGAGTGCATACCATGAGTATTCTTTTGTGATTGGGTTACCTCACACAGGATGATATTTTTAGTTCCATTCATTTGCCTAAGAATGTCATGTAGTCATTGCTTTTAATAGCTGAGTAGATGTATCCACATTTTCTGTATCCATTCCTCTGTTAAAGGACATCTGGGTTCTTTCCAGCTTCTGGCTATTATAAATAAGGCTCCTATGAACAAAGTGGTTGTACCAGTTTGCAATCCCACCAACAATGGAGGAGTGTTCCTCTTTATCCACATCCTCTCCAGCATCTGCTGTTACCTGAGATTTTTATCTTAGCCATTCTGAATGATGAGTGGAATCTCAAGGTTGTTTTGATTTGTATTTCCCTGTTTGAATAAGGATGTTGAACATTTTTTAGGTGCTTCTTGGCTCTTCAATATTTCTCCATTGAGAATTCTTTGTTTATCTCTGTACCCCATTTTTAATAGGGTTATTTGATTCTCTGGAATCTAACTTCTTGAGTTCTTTGTATATATTAGATATTAGCCCTGTATCAGATGTATGACTGGTAAAGATCTTTTTCCAATTGGTGGTTTGCTGTCTTGTCCTAATGACAGTGTCCTTTGCCTTACAGAAGCCTTGCAATTTTATGAGGTCCCACTTGTCGATTCCTGTTCTGTTCAGGAAATTTTCCCCTGTTGAAAGATATTAGAGACCAATGCTGTTGTGTCCTATTATTTTTGTTGTTAGAGGTGGGATTATGTTTGTGTGGCCATCTTCTTTTGGGTTAGTTATAAGAAAATTACTTTCTTGCTTTTTCTAGGCTGTAGTTTTTCTCCTTGTGATGGAATTTTCCATCTATTATCCTTTATAGGGCTGGAATTGTGCAAAGATTTTGTGTAAATTTGGTTTTGTTATGGAATATCTTGGTTTCTTCATCTATGTTAATTGAAAGTTTTGCTGGATACATTAACTTGAACTGGCATTTGTGTTCTCTTAAGGTCTGTATGACATCTGCCCAGGATCTTCTAGCCTTCATAGTGTTTGTTGAGAAGTCTGGTGTAATTCTGATATGTCTGTCTTTATATGTTGCTTGACACTTTTCCCTTACTGTTTTTTTTTTTTTTTTTTTTTTTTTTTTTTTCCGGAGCTGGGACCGAACAGACCTTTTCCCTCTACCACTGAGCTAAATCCAACCCCCTCCTTACTGTTTTAATACTCCTTCTTTGTTTTTGTGCATTTGGTGTCCTGACTATTATGTGACTGGAGGAATTTCATTTCTGGTCCAATCTATTTGGAGTTCTGTAGGCTTCTTGTATGTTTATGGGCATTTGTTTCTTTAGGTTAGGGAAGTTTTCTTTTATAATTTTGTTGAAAATACTTACTGGCCCTTTAAGTTGGGGATCTTAGCTCTCTTCTATACCTATTATCTTTAAGTTTGATCTTCTCATTGAGTCCTGGATGTTCTGTATGTTTTGTGTTAGAAGCTTTTTGCATTTTGCATTTTCTTTCTCTTGTATTCTGTTGGTGTTGCTTGCATCCCTGACTCCTGATCTATTTCCTAGGTTTTCTATCTCCAGGGTTGTCTCCCTTTGTGATTTCTTTATTGATTCCATTCCCAGTTTTAGATCCTAGATGGTTTTGTTCAATTCCTTCACCTGTTTGGTTGTGTTTTTGCGTTTCCTCTTTAAGGGACTCTACCTGTTTACCTGTCATTTATTTATTTAAGGGAGTTATTTATGTCTTTCTTAAAGTCCTCTGACATCATCATGAGATGTGATTTTAAGTCAGAATCTTGCTTTTCCTATATGTTTGGGTATCCAGGACTTGCTGTCGTGGGAGAACCGGGTTCTGATGATGGCAAGTGGCCTTGACTTCTGTTACTTATATCCTTGCACTTGACTCTTACCATCTTGTCATCTCTGGTGTTAGCTGGTCTTGCTATTCTGACAGTAGCTTGACCCTCCTGTAAGTCTGTGTGTCATCACTCTTGGGAGACCAGCTCTCTCCAAGCAGGATTTGGGTACTGATAGCTGTGGCACAGGGTCAGCATTGGGCTCACACAGAAACCGCAAGGATCCTGTCCTAGACTGCTCCTTGGTTCCTGTGTCCTGAGGGATCCAGGTGTCCCTCTGAGCAAAAGTGGTGGTCTCACCTGTGCTCTCAGGTGTGTCAGCACTCCTGGGATCCATTCATCTCTCTCCAGGGATCCAGGGATCTGGATACAGAGAGCTGTGGTAACGTGTCAGCCCCCAGTACAGATGGAAACTGAAGCCTTAATTTTATTTTATATTTTTATATTTTCTTATAGATATTTTATGAGGAAATGCCACTGCCTTCTCTTTGTTCCTCTGTCTTTTTCCATTTGTCCTTTTGATTCCCAAGACAATATCTCATTAATGTAATATATATATATATATATATATAGAGAGAGAGAGAGAGAGAGAGAGAAAGAGAGACATGATTCTATATGACAGCATAAAATCTAAAAGCTACACATGAGAGAGAACATATTGTATTTGTCTTCCAGAGGTTGACTTAATTCCTCTAATACGATTGTCTAACATTTGCATCTATGACATAACTTCATTATGTGTTAACTTGGGTAAAAAGGTAGCATGATATACCTGGGCTACGTGCAAATATAGTTGTAGTTCCTTGAGATCCCACCACACTATAGTTACATTCTAACCTTCAGTGTCCATATTCATGTCAGTCTTTGCTGTTGATTTTCTCAACCAATAGTAAGTTAGAATCTCAGTGTAGTTTAACTTGTCTTTCTTTGAATGCTAGTGAGTTTTTATACTTTTTCCCATGTTTATTGGCCATTCATATTTCAACTTTTGAGATCTTCCTGTTCATTTCTTTGGCTCACTTATTGACTAGATTATGTTTTTGTGGTGTCTGGTGGTATTTTTTTATTTTCAGTTCTTTGAATAGTCTAGACATTAACCATCTTTTGGATATATAGTTGGCAAAGAATTTCTCACATTTTGTAGGCTATGTCTTCACTTGATTAACTGTTTCCCCTTCCCATGGAGAAGCTTGCTTCCTGGTCAGTTGGTGTTCTTTCCAGAAAGCCTTTGTGCCTTTATCTTGAAATGTTTTCCCTATTTTATCTCTAACAGTTCAGCTGTTTACATTTTGCATTACGATATTCAATGTACTTGGAGTTAATTCTTGCTCAGAGTGGAGATAAAAATTCAATTTCAGCCAGCCAGTGGTGGCGCATGCTTTTAATTCCAGTGCTTAAGAGGAAGAGACATGTGAACCTTTGAGTTTGAGGTCAGCCTGCTCTACAAACCTACTTCTAAGACAGTCAGGACTACTACATGAAGAAGTCCTGTCTTAAAAACAAGGAAGCAAACAAACAAACAAATCCAATTTCATACTTCTACATGTAAATACTAATTTGGTAAGCATTGTTCATTGAAGAGGCTGTCCTTTCTTCCCCATGTGTTTTGACATCATTATCATACACCAACCACCCCCCCAAAAAAAACAAACAAAAAAAAACCAAAATCAAAAAAAAAAAATCCCAAAAACCCAAAACCCCAAACCCAAAAAACCCAAAAACCGAAATGCCAAAAAACCCAAACTCAAAATCCAAAAACCAAAACCAAAAACCCAATCCTCCAAACCCCCAAACCAAACCCCAAACCAAAAACCAAAAACCTAAAACCTAAAACAAAAAATCAAACCAAGCTAAACCAAAACAAAATAAAACAGAAAATGTGGCTGTATCCATGTGGACTTAGATCCAGAGTTCTATTCTATTTCACTGCTCTCTGTGTCTGTTTTTGACCAGTGCCTTGTTTTTACTGGTATGCCTCTGTAATATAACTTGCCATCAGGTATAGTGATCCCCCATTTTCCTCTTTGGGGTTTCTTTAGTTATCTGAGGACATTTGCACTTCAAAATAATTTCTAAGATTTTTTTTCTTTCAATTTCTGCGAAGAGTAACCTGATTTTTGATGAAGATTGTACTTTGCTTGTAGATTACATTTGCTAATGCAGCTATTACACAATATTCTTTTAGACATAAGCATGGTAGGTCTATCTTCTACTGTGTTCTCCAGTTTGTGCAGTGTTTAAAAGCTTTTATTGACCCATGTTTTCTTTGTTGTATTTTTTTGTTATTTTATTTTATAGAGCCGATTATGAATGAGTTCATCTCTATTATTTCTTCTCCCCCCCCCTCCTCCCCCTCCTCCTCCTCTTCCTCCTCCCCCTCCTCCTCCTCCTCTTCCTCCTCCTCCTTCTCCTCTTTCTCCTCCTCCTCCTCTTCATGTTTGCTTTGGCTCACAGATAAGGTACTAATTATTATGTGTTAATTTACTATTCGGCCATTTTGCTGATGGTGTTTATTAGCTCTAACCGTTCTCTGGTGGGAAAATATAATTTTGGCCACAGTATGGATTGTTTGGGAATTCCTATGGGACCCCTTTGGCCAACAACTTAACTAGATGAAAGTAATCCAATACGCAGCCGTCAAGTTTCACTTGGTAAGAAGAGATGTCCAGTTTGGTCTCTGTCAACTCCTTTTTTTTGATGATTTTATCTAGGTCACCTGCATATATGTGCAAATTTTAGTAATTATCTACTCTTTTGGGTTTCCATATTACCCCTCAAATGGCTCTTTATTTGAGTTGTCTCTCTCTATTTCCTACTCTGACTTATTTCCTCCCCAGGTGATCTTCCATTTCCAGCCCTGACAATAATTATTTATTCTGTTTTCCTTACACCGCCGAATCCCTTATTCTATATCTAACCTCTGTGGTTTTAGAGATTGTAACTTGGTTATCATGGACTTAACACCCAATATGCCAAATAAGCAAATACATATCGAATTTCTCTTTCTTGTTCTGGGAATCTTTACTCAGAATTGCCAACACCACAGTTTCTTTCCATGAACTATGGAAAGGTCCAATTGTTGAAGAAAACTCCTCCACAACTTACTGAACATGGAGAGGTTGAACATGTGCCTTCATAGAGCCTTCACCCCTACATTCTGGCATCTTTAGTACAGGAAGGTACTCTTCAAGCTATCAAAAGAGACGTTAGGACAAAGGTGCCACAGACCTATGGAAGTAACCAGCCAATATATGATTTGAATTAAGGCCTACTCCATGAGAAAAATCTTTTCTCTTTCTATCCTGTGAATTTTCTGAATTTTTCTAACAGCTGAATAATTGTGCAAATGTACTATATTTTTTTTAAAAAAATCTATTCTTCCATTGGCAGATATTTGGGTTGTTTTCAATTCCTGGATATTATGAATTGATCAGCAATGAACATAGTTGAGCAAGCGTATCAGTGGTTTATCATCTTAAGGAAGCATTCTTTGGGTGTATGGCAAGAATGTTATAGCTGGAGCTTGAGATAGATAGATTCTTGATGAACTACGACACTGATTTCTATAGTGTTTGTTCAAATTTACAGTCTAGATAGCAATGGGCAAGTGTTTTCCTTACTCTACATCCCTGCTAGCATGAATTGTCACTTGTTTTATTGATCTTAGCCATTCTAATAGGTATAAGGCTATATCTAAAAGTTTTCTGGGTATTGTAGTCTGATCTGGCATTTGTGGTCACATAGAGTCCACAGTACATCATCCAGTCCCTTCAGGAGTTTTAGAATCTCCTTTTAGAAGTCATGTATAATTCTAATAGACCTTTATATGTTACTTGGCCTTTTCCCCTTGCACATTTAATCATCTTTGTTCAGTATGTTTAGTGTTTTGCTAGTTATGTCATATGGGGACTTTTGTTTTCTGGGACAATCTATTTGTTGTTCTGTAAGCTTTTTTACTTTTATACTTTTGTACTTTTTTTTGGATAAAGGTGATTTTTTTTCTGTGATTTTGTTGAACATATTTTCTGTGCATTTGACCTGGTTTCGTCTCCTTCCTCTATTCCTAGTGTTTTTTGATTTGGTCTTTTTATGTTTTCCCAGACTTCCTGGATGTTTGTTCCTGAAGATCTTGAGATTTAACACTTTCTTTGACAGAGGTGTCCATTTCTTCTGTTGAATCTTCAATGCTTGAGATTCTCTCTTCCATCTCTTGCATTCTGCTGGGGACACTTGCCACCTCTGAGGACCCATTCTAGTTCCTAAATTTTTGGTTTCCCTGATTTCCCTCAGTTTGCGTTTCCAACACTGATTCTATTTTCATTTTCAGGTCTTGAACTGATTTATTTGTTCCCTTCCACTCTGCATTTTCATGGCATTCTTTAAGGGATTTATTCATCTCCTCTTTAAGGATATCTATGGTATTTATAATGGCTATTTTAGAGTCTTTTTCCTGTGCAGTATTAAGACATTGCATGCCTCTTTTCACTTTCTGGATGTTTTCTCTGAGGACGTTGGTAACAGTGGTCAGTACATTTTTGGCACCCTGACCAAAAGTAATGGCACAAAGCTACACTGAGAGTCATTGTCAGCTCTCCTGTAGAGTACACCTTCAGGTCAAGAAATGAAAGCTTCATCTCAGAACATTAATAAAGATGTGAAAAAAAATTTATTAAATCTTGACTCATGTCCAAGCAAAATGGGACTCGTGCATAAGTCTCTTCCTCACACTGTTGTGTGGTGGTGTTTTTCAATGGAAGGCACACCTATATGTGCACAGAACTGAACCAGCTGTTTCATAGGAAAAATGAATGAAAGGTGTGGACTATTCTTCCTCAGATTGGACCTTTGGCAGACTTTATTCTGAATTAGTCATGTAAGTCTGTCACTGAAAGGAAAATGACAGTCAGCATTTGCTTTTCTCTCTGTTTTCATACAAATGACTGGAACTCTGTAAAGTGTACATGTACTTCTCTGTAAGCCTCCAAGTTCCCAATATTTTAAAGCATGTTTGATGTTATCATTGGAGATATTGATGGAGGGATTTTGATGTAGCAGAAAGCATGTCAACAGTGAACTATCTAACTCAATGAATCATTTCTTTCCCAGGCCATGCCATACATGAATAAAACATATTCGGTCCTGAAGAAGACCAGTGAATTTAAAACACTTATTGCAGACATGCATATCAGTGTCCATGCCTGCCTTATCCGGCCTCAGTTGGAGAGGATTGGCCAAACTCTACAGAGACTTGATGCTCCAGGATGGGAGGATACCAGAGGATGGCCCACACTCTCAGAAGAAAAGTATAGGGGATTGGACAGGGGCAGGGGGTGTTCTGTGAATAGGAGCAGAATTTGGGATGTAAATAAATTAATTTTTTAAAGTGTGCGTTCCATATATCCAATGTACATGGTACTATGTTATATTAGAACATTTCCATATGGCTGTGCATTCTATACATTGATTACTACTAGACTTTAATCTATCAAAGCATTGACAGTTCATTACTATACTTTTTTTTTTAACTTAATGGAGTTTTTTATTGGTTATTTAGAAATTTCACACAATGCACCCTAGTCTCATTCACTTGTTATCTCTCCCAGGTTCACTTTCTACTCTCTTATATTCCCCCAAAAGAAAAGAATACTAAGTCCAATTTGTATTCCCCATATACTCACTGGAGCATGGTCAAACCCTTAAAGATAACTGATTCCTTCTCCATGGCCACCCCTGCCAGAAAACATCAACTGTGAAGAACTACACTTCATCCTTATCAAATTTTTAAGAGTTCTTTTCAATGGCTTCCCATCTAGACTATTTTGGGGGGGGGGTGGACTGGGCTAGAGGGTGAGGGAAAGAGGTTGTCATAGAAACCTATGTCTCCCATAGACCATGAGTCCAAACCAGTTGTCCAAACCATTGCAGAAGAAAGCTCCTTGACCTTTACAGCTATCAGTAATGTGGATCTTGAACTTCAACATGGTTTCTGACTACAGCGCGGATCACAGCATGACCCTGACTACAGTATTTCCATCCTTCCCTGCTCACCAGTCTCTGTTCTGCCATCTTTCCTTTCAATTTCTTTTCTTTTTCTTTTATTTTTATACTACATATTTTATTCCCCTCCCAACCCAACTGCCAACTGTTTCACATCTCATACCTCCTCCCTGCCTACCCCCTAATCTCCACAAGGATGTCCCCACCCTACCCACCCCACCAGACCTCTAAACTTCCTGGTGCCTCCAGTCTCTTGAGGGTTAGGGGCATCTTCTCTGACTGAATCCAGACCCAGGAGTCTTCTGCGGTATATGTGTTGGAGGCCTTATTTCAGCTGGTGTATGCTGCCTGGTTGGTGATCCAGTATCTAAGAGATCTCAGGGGTCCAGGTTAATTGAGACTGCTGGCCCTCCTACAAGGTTGCCCTCCTCCCCAGCTTCTCCAGCTTTTTCCTAATTTAACCAGAGAGGTCAGCAGCTTCTGTTCATTGATTGGGTGCATATATTGGCATCTGACCCTTTCAGCTGCTTGTTGTGTCTTTTTGAGGGCAGTCATGATAGGTCCCTTTCTGTGAACACCCCATAGCCTCAGTAATGGTGTCAGGTCTTGGGGCCCCTGCTTGAGCTGGATCCCACTTTGGGCCTGCCTTTGGACCTTCTTTTCCTCAGGCTCTTCTCCATTTGCATCCCTACAGTTCTATTGTAGGGCATATCATCTAGGTTCCCCCGATTTGAGTCTTGAGAGTCTCTCACTTCCCAGGTCTCTGGCATATTCTAGAAGGTCCTCCCAATTTCCTTCCTCCTGAGGTCATCTCTTTACATTCTTTCTGCTGGCCCTCAGGGCTTCAGTTCTTTTCCCCCACCCAATACCAGATCACATTCCCCTCTCCCCCACTCCATACCCTTTCCCTTTCCTCTCCCTTCCTCCCTCTCTCCCTTCCTCCCTCTCTCCCTTCCTCCCCACTTCTGGTTGCTTTCTTCTGCCTGCCAAGAGGGACTGAGGCATCCTCACTTGGGCCCTTCAGCTTGTTGACCTTTTTGAATTCTGTGGACTGTATCACGACTATTCTGTATATTCTTCATAGTTGAGTAGTATTATTGTATAAATGAACCACATTTTCTGTATCCATTTTTCTTTAAATGTTTCTCAGATATTTGAATTTCCTCTTTTGAGAATTTTATTTAGATCAGCTATAGGAGTTCCCCAGTGGAAGTTTTAGGTCCACTTATGAATACTATTGTATCATCTTCAGATAAAGATTCTCTGCTTTCTTTCTTTCCAGTCTGTATCCTTTTGATCTCCTTCAGTTGTCTTATCACTTCAAGTCCTATACTGATGATGTACGGAGAGGGTGAACAACTATGTCTTCTTCCTGAACCTAGTGGAATTGCTTTGAGTTTCTTTTCATTTAAGTTGATGTTTGCTATAGGCTTTCTGTAAACTGCCTTTGTTATGTGTAGATGGGTACATTATATCCATAATCTCCCCAGGGCTTTTATCATAAGAGGTTGTTGGATTTTGTCAAAGGTCATTTTTGCATCTCATGAGATATTCACACAATGTTTGTTCATTTGTGTTGTTTATATTGTATATTAATTACATTTTTCTATTTATACTTGTTGAACTATTTCTACATTTCTGGAATGAAGCCTACTTGATCACGGCAGATGATCTTTTTGATGTGTTCTTGGATTCAGCTTGCAAGTCTTTTATTGCAGAATTATTTTATCTATGTTCATAAGGGAATTGGTCTGCAATTCTATTTCCTTTTTGAGTCTTTATGTGGTTTGAGTATCAGGGTGACTGTGGCCTCATAAGACAAACTAGGCAGTTCCCTTTTAGTTTGTCGATTAATTTAAGGCATATTGCCATTAAATCTTCTTTGAAAGTCTGATATAATTCTGAGCTAAAATGCTCTGGCCCTGGGCTCTTTTGGGTTAAGAAACGTTTAATCATTGCTCATATTTGATTAGAGGTTAAAGTTCTATTTAAATTGCTTATCTAATTTTGATTTAACTTTGGTAAGTGGTTATATATTTAGGAAACTATCCATTTGTTTTAGATTTTTTCAATTCGATAGCGTACAAGGTTTTAAAATATGTCCTCATGATTATCTGAATTTCCTTGCTGTTTATTGTTTCATCCTCACTTTTATGTCTAATATTGTTATTTTTTAAGTATTTGTCTACCGATTAGTTAATTTGAATAAGGGTTTGTCAACCTTATTGATTTATTTATGTATTTTTTCCATTTTATTGATGTGAGCCCTGAGTTTGATACTTCTTGTCATCTACTCCCTTTTGGTGTGATTTCCTCTTTTTATTCTAGAACTTTCAGGAGTGTAGCAAAGTTACTAGTATGAGATCTCTTAATTTTTCATGTAGGCATCTTCCCTCAGACCTGACCATCTCTCATTTTCCTGGGGTCACTGAGGACTCTGAAGACACCCCTGTTGTAGCCTGTCTCATCTCCTCTGGAGGCCTCCATGGGCCTCTGAGGAGAAGTTGCTCTGTAGAGGCTGGAGACAGTTTCCATCATGGCCATGCTTCTGGATGGAAATGACTTGTTCCTGGATCTGGTTGTGCAGCACCAGCTTCTCTATCCACCCCAGCAGCTCACAGGTGGAGTAGAAGTCCAGGTGGACATAACACACACACACGCACAAACACACATGCACATCACAAAGAAGCATGAAAATAAAAGAAGCCTGGGTTTGTGGAATCCACTGTATGTCTTTCTGAGGAAAAGACATATGTTTTCCTGGGAGTGTGTATTATACTAATTTTATATAAATTACTCTCTTCCTTTTCTTAGGAGTCTTATCTTATGTGCAATGCCTCTGTAAATATATAATTTTGTCTCTTTATGAATTGCATACAAATAGGATCATACTGCATGTCATTATTTGGATTTCATTGAAGAAAAACCCGAGAAATGGGTTTAGATACAGATAATATATTTTATGGTTATCCTAGGAAACAGAAAAACATATAAGAATCACAGACTGAAGAACAGATAGAGTATACTATTGAAATAGTTACCATTATAGACAGCCAAGCAGAGTTGAAATAGATACGCTGTATAACACAGTGTAAAGTGTACTTCAAACTCCATCAACTGAGTCAAAGAAAATGAAGCTGATCATTTACTCATTGGCTTTGCCTCCACTTGGTTAACAGTCACTTTTAAAACCTAACTCCCCTGCATGGTCAGGCTATATCGAGTCCCATGTTTCCAAGAAACACAGGAGAAAAGGAGAGACCCTTCATCATGACCAAGTGGAGCTGACTTCTAGACTCATCTTCTTGATTGTTCTCCACCCCCACTTCCCCTCTCCCTCCCCTTCCCCCTCCCCTTCTCTTCAGTAAGTGATCAAATGCCCATGTTGGAAAACATGTAGAAAAGAGCACCTCCTGCATCCTGGCAAAAGAGTCAAGCCTGGGAAAGCTCAAGCCCACCAGGCTCCATAGTGGCACAGGGAGTAAAATCCCATGTTTAGCTCTCATAATCTCTATTCCCAGTACCAGAGACAACACTAAGTCAAACCTGTTTTCATCTGTGTTTTCCTTCCAGTGTACTTCCATTCATGTTTATTCCTTTGCAAGCAATTAAATGCTGATTTGACATAGCTGGCTGAGCATCAGGAAACACCCAGGATGATTTATCACTGCTTTAACTAGCCACCTGGCCTCCACCGGCGTGAAGTTACTTTTTAAAATGCCATAAACAACATTAACTTTTAAGTCGGTGGTATAAGTTTGATGTTTGGGAGCCAGTATTTAAAATGAAGGTCTCAGACTGTCCTTTCCCCTGCTGAGAAGAGGAGAAGATAAAGAAAAGCAAAAACAAAAACATGCCCCACCCCGAAACCTCATTGCTGGTTCTCTACTTTGGAGGTGGACATGGCCTCCCCAAGACTGGGAAGAGTGGCTGTCTTGTCCTAGATGTTGGGCTGAAAGGGAACAGCAGAGCCTAAAGTCCAAGGGAGAGTCACTGAAGGGCAGAGAGGAAGCAGGAGACCCCCACAAGAAGACCAAGGAGGATCCAGAGAGCAGCTGTCTCATTAGGATGCAGCTCATGGACTGCAGATGGGTGTTCTAGGCTGACGTAAGCAGAAGAGGCGGCAGGTGGCATCTATATCGGCATGTGCTTCCCGCATTGTCTATGTACCTGAGGCAGCCCAGGAGCCTAAGAGAGGTTGCCAGAAATGGAACCTTTCCTTGTCAACACAATTGCAAACATGAAGGCAGCTGAGTAACTGTTTGCAAACAGGAGATCGAGCTCTGTGAGAATCTGTGAGATGGGGCTCAAAGTATCCCTCTCCTCACCTATTCTGCACCACAGGAATATAGGCACTGTGAGTTAAATGCCAGCACACCAGCACCTCTTGAGTAAAGCAGAGTATAGTGCTCTGTGCTTTAAAATAATCAAAGAGAAAACACTAGCTGTTACAGCAAGCAGCAGGTAGAAAACCCCTGGCTGCCTCAGGCTGTCTGCGACTGTCATTTTGAAGAATTGTCATTACTAGGTTTTGATGCCAGTAGATATATTGTGCTTTCTGGAGTGCCACGGGTGTCAGCAGGATTGTGCCTGTTTGCCTGCATAGCCATGGCAGGAGCTGAGATGGATGAAAGAAAAACAAGAGAGACAAAGGCAAGGCAGTTGAAGAACGGATGGAAGATAAAGGTTCATGCGAATCCTGATTTTGAGGTTACGTTGCCCAGGAAGATGAATCATGCTAAAATAGCTTTCAAAAGGAGCACAAACCATCTTCAAGAGCATCCTTTCCCCAGTGAACCATGCACTCTGAGCTTATTGAGAAAGCATTCGTTATGGGCAAGATTTACCCCAGGAATGGGAAGGAAAGCACTGAGAGAAGGAAGTCTCCAACTTCAAGCTAAAACAGAGAATGGTAAAAAGCCAAGGAATCTCTATCCGTGTATCCCGTTTGTCTGGTGGAGGAAATGGATGAATATAAGCAACAGGACACATGCCAATCCAGAGGGAAGAGAACAAATCCTTTATAAGTGTTGAGATGCATGCTATAAAAAATGGAAGAACACCAGCCGCAGGGGAAGCAAAACAGAGATGGGGAGGAGAGCATACATACTATGCCTTTCTGAAGGATAGAAAAAATGTGTGCGAAGGTTATGGAGAAGCAAATTCAACTAGGTTGCCAATGACAGAGGAGTTTTAAAACTTAGGAACATTCACCAGGTATGATGGTCCACATTTCTAACCCTGACACTCACTCAGGCAGAAGACAAAATTTGAGGCCAGGCTCCTAGGCTACACAGAGGGGTGGGGAGAAAGGGAGGAGAAAGGAAGAGAAAGGAAGGGAAGGGGAGAGCTGGTCTAAGGACCTCACAGTCTTACTTCTTTCACCATTAGGTCAAAATTCAGTTCAGAAAAAGAAGAGAAGGCTAGGGAGATGGCTCAGAGATTAAGAGCAGTGAGTGATTGCTCTTTCACACATCCTGAGTTCAATTCCCAGAAACTACATGGTGGCTTACAGCCATCTGTAATGGGAATGTATATGTACATGTATGTGTATGTGCATGTGTAGGTTTAGGTGTAGGTATATATATATATATATATATATGTATATATATATGTATATATATGGTATATAAGTACATAATGTATATGTATGTGAATGTGTATTAGTATATGGTATATATGTATATGGTATATATATGATGTATATGTATATCACATGTATATGCATATGTATATGATATACATGTACATGTGTGCATGTGTATATGTGTATATGTTTATGATATATATGTATATGTGTATATATAAGCAAGGGTCTACACACATAGATGGTGTGTCATGTACAATAGGAAGACTTGCGATGAATTTATCTCAATTCTTCTTCTCTTCCCACCCTCAACTATCATACCCTCAAAGAGACAGTCTCCATCTAGAAAAGAGAACCATAAGACAAGAGGAGAAAGTAACAAATAAATGTAAAATGGTCTGTATGAACCTTCAGGAAGATCTAAGAACAGACCAATGAGAAGACAACGTGAGAGCCAGTGAGACGATAAACTGGTCTCTGTTTTATGGATGGCTGCTGTTTGAGGGCAGGTCTCAGAGTGGAAATAAATCTACTCCATCATCCTGTGGCTAGTGTTTAAAGGCTAAAGCCGGATGAGGTCATCACGGGAAAGCCTGGATTGTGGGACTTGTCACCTGAAATCTCTAGGTTAGCATGGATTTAGGAGAGAAGGCTGCAGATAGACCTGCGGTTTAAGTTGGGATGTTCCTAAAGTTTCTCTACATCCAATTACACTGAAAGCCCAAAGCTTCCATGTATCTGAAGCCAAGACTGCTAACTATTTTGCTCACTGTTGTGTTTCTAGTGCTTGAGACACAAGTGATCATAATTTGCCTAATGAATAAATAAAGATTCTTCTTTACATTTGTCGAGGCAACAGGAGAGTTATCCTGAAATGATTTAATTGAGATATAATGACTGCTATTTGCAGATACTGTTCTAGTTGTTTTGAATAGATCCCCAAACAAACAAACAAACAAACAACTCTTGTACTCTTGTGGATTGTGTTTTATAAGAAGACACAAATAATAAGCCATGAACCATAATTAGAAATTACTTACTACATGTTTCTCTGTAGGGCTAGGCTGCACTCTAGCCATGAACCATAATTAGAAATTACTTACTACATGTTTCTCTGTAGGGCTAGGCTGCACTCACCCTCCCTGGGACTTTGCCCAAAGTAGTACCGTTCTTTCATTTTTCCCTTCTTGGTTTCTCCTGGGATTCTCTTCCTCAGTAAATTTCTCACAAACAAACCCACAAATCCCCAATCTCAGAATATGGGTCTGACCTAAGACAACTCTTGCCTTCCCAGAACATAAACTTACAGAAAACAAATAAAGTTATGTTTCTTGCATCTCTGAGTGTATAGCTTGAATCTGTCAACTGATAAAATATGACACAGTGGTGATGCGACCACATGTGTAGGTGGTACCTGGGGACCCTGTGAAGGGATCACAAATTACTTCCTGGGGATAGTTTACAGATGAAGTGGTGAAAATCATGCTGAGAAGAGACAGAGATGATCAAAGTGCAGAGACAGAACAAAGCCACACATAGAAGCCTGTACTGCACTCAGTAGGTTTGTTATAGACAATCGGAAGTGTTTGATAGCAGAAAAGCATGCTTAAGGGTGTCGGGACCAGCAGGAGTATGTGGGGAAGGGAACCAAGGAGGGATTAGCAACAGGCAGTGGGAAATGAGCCAGAGGCCAATGCCAATCTTCCATGTTAGGAATTGGAATTTTTTTATATAACTGTTCATGAGAAAGGTTTTAATTTTATTTTGCTGTCTTTAATTTAGTCACAGGATATGAAATTGAAAAATACTAAGAGTTTATAATTAAGGAGCTTCTCTTCTCACCTTCCTTTAGTCATGGTCTTAAATTGGGGTTTCCACAGCTGTGACAAGACACCAGGACCAAGGCAACAGTATTTAATTGCGGCTGGCTTACAGATTCAGAGGTTCAGTCCATTATTGTCATAGCAGGAAGCATGGCGGCATCCAGGCAGGCATGACACTGGAGGACCTGAGAGTTTTACATCTGGATCCGCCTGCAGCTAGGAGAAACTGAGTCTTCTGTATTGGGCAGAGCTTCAAAGCTGTGACATATTTCCTCCAAGGCCACACCTTCTCAAAGTACCATTTCCTATGGGACCAGTGTATTCAACACGACATCTTGTTTCTGTTTTTATATTCCCTGCTTCCTGGTCATGTGTGATATGAACAGTCTCTGCCATTAGGAAGTAGGCTGACCACCAGATTGTCTTGAAAATCTCCTGACTGTGCAGGTCGAAATGAGTTTTCCTCCTCTGAGTTACTGTGATCACAATGACATGTGGCAAACAGCATACGCAGTTATAGGCAACATGAAAAAACAAATAACAAAAAGCAAAACAAACAAACAAAACAACAGCAGAAAACCTTCTTTTAAAAAAGCCCAATTCTATACTGTGCCATTTTTTTTTATATTCTAAAGAGATTAAAGTAGAAGAGACATATGGCCAGATTTGTGCATTTTCATGGCTTCTGCAGCATGAATAGAGAGAGAGAGGGTAAGCTATAGCCAGGGCCTGATATAAAATGGTAGCAACAAAATGGAGACAAAGTAAATACCTTTGCAGCTAGCAATTTTAATCAAATGGATTGAGTATTTGTTTAGGGTATTTATTCTAAAAAGCTCACCTTCACCCACAATCCTTCTATCTCCAAACTGTATTGTTACTAACCAAGAACTAACCAGATACATACTAGATACATACTAGACCATGCAGCTTGAAAATGGGAGCAACACGGTACGTAGATAGGTAAGCTAAGCATCCTCAAATTTAAGAGTCATTAGTCTATCTCCTCACAACCTTAACTCTATGTCCTCAGTGATGCCAAATCACAAGCTCAATCAATGACCAGCGTTTCACCCAAGAACAACAGGTGCCAGTTAATGTTTGAGGAAAGCCAGTTAGAAATGGAGGAGAATTCCATACCATCAAGGGGTCCAACATAGTAAAAATATTGTTAGACTCACTTTAAATAAACATATTAAAAGCAGACCTGTAAGTTAGACAGGCGGTCTCCCACTGTAGGTTCTCTGCACAATTATCTTGATTCTGATTACCATCTTATCATCTAAGCAATAAACAGATGGATTCTCCCTTTCAGAAGTAGTCAGACCTCTCAGATGGCCACCGAATCCCTCCATTGCCTGGTATCCATTTTGTTAGACAGTGACTTCCTCTTTGAAGCCAATGGACATACTGATTTGCCTCTAACAGAGGCAGGCAAAAGTGAGCAGATATGATTAGGTTGCAAAAGATTTGGCTTCTGTGTAGTTGATGGATTCTCTTTACTTCCTTTGAATTGGTCCATTCAGGTACACCAAATACAGTAGAGTGGATGACTTATAAACAATACAAATTTTCTTCTTCCAGTGCTGGAAACAGGCAATCTAAGATCAAGAGACAATTAGATTCAGTGTATGGTGAAGAATTACTTCCTGGGTGCACAAGACAAGAACTTTTATCAGCTTTTGTTTATATTACTCACAAGGGTTTCATCCTTAAAACCTAATCACATCTCAAAGACAACACTTCCTAGTACCGTCATCACAATGGGGATTGGCATACAATGTATATAAAGTTTAGAATTAATATACCATGGGGCCCATGCCAGCGTTTTATGTTTGTTCTTTGAAGATGAAATCTGGTGTTGGAAAGGCCTAGAATCAGGGAACTGGGCAGTGGACAATAAGAAATTAAGCTTCCAGTTCAATATTCTGAGTAGAAACAAGTCTGTTTCCTAACCTTATGAGCAAGTAGATTCTTCCAAAATCCAGAATAATCCTTTTTGCCCTTCTATTAAATAGTAAAGTGGGACTAGAGAGTTGGCTCAGCAGTTAGGTGTACTTGTTCTTATCCAGGATCCAAATTTGATTCCTAAAACCAAGAGTAGTTCATAACTATGCAGAGACACCTATACATCTATACACTTAAGCAAAACACTCAACCACATAAAATAAAATAAATAAATAAATATAAAAGTACTTTTTTTCAATGTAATTTCATGAAGTGGAAGACCCAGGTGAGTGGCATCAGGATTCCTAGACCACGTATGACAATAGAACTGTTTTGTTTTGAGTTACTAAATGTTACAGTTTTATTCCACAAGGCAATGGATAACTATTTAAAAGCAGGGTAAAATCACTGTGATCTGTGCACATAGGTGCATGTTATGATATCCATTTTCCGTTCATGAATCCAACAGGGAACAAACCCAGAGTGTGTGCTCGAATGAGACTTAGACACTGATTGCTCCAGAGCTACACAGCCATCTCCTTCTCAACATGGCCTCCTGTTGTATCCCCTACCCCCTGCCCCCTGCCCCCTGCCCACTGCCCCTGCCCTGGTCTTGTGATCCTTTGATAAGGATGATGAAGAAGCTGGCACTACTCTTATGGTATAAATTAGAAAGTAAAATTTCAAGACTGTGTATGTAAAGCACAGGATTGAAGGACAGCATTGTCAGAGACTGTAGCATTATTTTATTTAATACCAGGGCCTGCTAGAACAACACCTATTCTTACACAATCTCTAAATAACCTCAGTGATATTGAAGTTGGAGATTGGATACAGTCAGTCATAATGGATAATGTTCTTAAGAGTTCCAATTTATGCAATAATTACAGTTTGAGAGCTTTCTCTTCTTCCTATTCTAGATGGTTTCTACCGGTTTTTACTAAAATTTGATGAGTGCAGATTTAACGAGCTCTGATATAGGTCATTTGGGGTGATGGTTTAGAAACAATGAAGTTTCTGTTCTTTGTGACATTTGGGTGAAGCCACTAGGTATGCAACAATGACCCAGAAATATTGAACACAAAAGCTAATCCCTTACACTGTCACTTACTATCGACAGAGGGCCATTTGCCACATTTACAAGAAGTCCCTATTAAAAACATTTGCTAAATGAATCCAGACATTCTGTAATAGTCATGCATGGGGCCACATCTCTCAGAGACTCATGCAGAATTATAATTGGAAGATCAACAAAACTCGCCCAAAGCCTGACTGCAGTGTACCTACTTTTTAAGCTCACCTATCATTGCTCTTTGAGTCTGAAGTGTGGGTTTAAGGTAGACGTAAGACTGTCAAAGCCCCAATACTGAAGTCCAGAAGACAGGCTTGGTTTGTCCATCGTGTAGAACATGATCGGTACAAACTTGCTGTCTTGAAGGCTCTGTGTTTCCTAGCTGATTGCAAACAACATTGGTATTGTACCTGCACATGAACAGCCCCCTAGGCTGTTCTAACTTCTCCCCTAACTTTTATAAGTTATATAGAAAATATACATTTCAAAATGAATTCTCAAATTTGTCCCTGTTGGGAAACTATCGAGAAGTTTTTTTTTTGTTTGTTTTTTGTTTTTTTTAACCTTGTGACAGATAAGGCAGTTCAGGTACCAACATGAAAGACTCTTCTAAGTTCATGGACAGAAGGTCCATAGCCAATCTAGCTTAAATTAGAGAGCTCGAGGCAGTTAATCAATGTTATTTCTACTGCACCATGGCTGCCCTCAAAGCCACCAATTATTGCTGTCCATGCTAAATTACACATATAGAAACAACATTGATTTGAAGTTACACTGTTATTTCAGGTGAAACAACTTTAGTCAAAGAAAGGCACTGTGTGTCTAGGTAAGGACCTGGGACTAATGAAGGTACAGATCAGAGGTGTGCCTTTGTGTTTGGTAAATAGGAGCAGTGACCATGATGTCATTGCCTTTAGGATTAGATCTTTTGCTGCAAATGTAGGAATACAGCACAGAGACATCTATTACTTGTTTCTGAAACATTATCTGAAGCCCCATGGGCAGCAGAATATAATTCAATGTGCCAACATGACATGTATGAAGCATGTCAAGGAAGAGAACCCATAAATCCTCTATTCAATTCCCCAGGAATATGATGCACACATGCCCATTCATCTTGCTTTTTCCTACTTCAACCATTTTCCAAGAAGGTAGTGGATTGGCTAGTGAGGACTCCTGTGCTGCACTCCTAGCAGAAAGACTCATTAGCTTTGTGGCCATCTTTAAAATCATTACGTCCAAACACTCAGGGAAAATAGGTAGGTCCATGCCTTGATGCTATCATTTGTCAAAACCTGGCACCAGTTAGAAATCACACAGGATAACAAGTCCAGAAGCATCTAGAACAAACAAGAGTGATCCATCACTGAAGACAGGGTGAAAACACACCCCAATGCATGCTCATATCAACTACACCAGCCCCAAGAATAAGGATTGGTTCACTTTTCCATGGCAGGAAATGAAAATCAGGCCGTCTTCAAGAAATTACATTATTGCTAAAACAGAAGCCAAATCTAACTATGCTCAGTGTTAGCTTAAGATTCCAAAAACAAAATAACTTTATAGGAGCTAACTTTGGTATTTAGCTCCTGAAAATATTTATATATTTGCATAGGAAGAAATGAATTGAAGTGGTAGGTTCATTAAAGAGAAGAAGAGGGCCAGCATAGCCAAAGCTAGAAAATCGAGTGTCAATAATAAGAGTTGTCCTAAGCCTAGACTAAGGGCAGAATTAGAAGAAGAGCTAAAATTTTAAAATACACAGTGGGTGCAGGATCTTGCTAAGCGTTTCCTATATGTTACTTCAATTTCAGCTGTCCACTACTCCACACAAATGGTAATGTTATTCCATCTGTAGATGAGGAGACTAAGTATAAAAAGAACAAAAGCTTGATAATTGAGTTCAGACAGTCTGCTCTCAGTTCATGGTGTTAACAAAGTCAGCGATTCTCATATTTATTTTCACATCTGAATCCTCCAAAAGCTTGTTAAAACCTACCTTTCTATTCCAGACTCACACTTCCTAATTCAGTATACAGGATAATCTGCCCCCATACAAGTTCTCATTTGCCACAGATGCTGATGGTCAAGGATCCACAGTTTGAGGAGCAGTGTGTAGACCTCTTAAGTCATTTGAAAGGTGATTATTCTGATTGAGGGGAATACACATCAGCAAGTGCAGAAGGAATCCAATCGCGACAGTGAACAAACACACTTAAGGACAACCACCACCTTGATGACCATATATGTAAAAAATTAACCATAATCGAAACTTGGAAATATTGAAGCGAATGGTGCACAGAGAAGCTAGAGCGAGACTTTGGAAATTTACAAAAAAAAGATAACAGGAAATAACTTTTACGGGCAAGGCAAGATGGAAGTTATACCATGAACAACTGGGAAACATTAATTCTATATAAGCTGAAGTTAGGAGGGAAGGGATGAAATGACATTTTTGTAAATTTATGTATATTATGCTTCTATGTATGGTGCTATGTATTTGTTAACGTTTCTCTGTACACGTATGTACATGTATGTAAAGGTCAGGTGTAAATGCCAGTTGTCGTTATTCTAGCTCCACCTTCAGCTTCTGAGACAGGGCATCTCATTTATTCTAAAGCTCAGTTAGGATGGCTGGCCAATGAGTCTGAGGAATCTACCTCTCTGCATCCTCCTTCTCCATGCTTCTGGATTATAGGCATATACCACTACACTTATGATCTGAACATAAGTTCTTGCTTGGTGGGAACTTTACCAACTGCCCCATCTCCTCAGTCTCAAACAAATACTTTGATGCATCCATGACTGTAAAATTACATATTGCATCTGTGTACAAGCCTAAACAGAGCAAGCAAGCTAACAAAATAAAATAAAAATGCCAGCATCACTTTACAATGAATACAGATAATTGTTTTTAAATCCATACCCAAGTTTGAGAAGCTCATTTAAACTTAGGAGGCTAACAGGACCCATTGTCTTCACTATGACTCACAATAGTCAATTGGAATGCCCCAGATGACCTTACTGTTGTACCACCAGCCTATAGCTTGGAATATGCCATCATGAAGATGACTATTAGTAAATGAATGTAATGGAGACAATAAAGATACAGTTAAAGCAAGTACCTGGGACAAATAGGGAAAAGATTCTTGAGAAGACCAGAAAATGACTTGTTTGTCATACCAAATGTGTGATTCTTAGAGACAAAGGGAAATAATTCAGGACTTTGAGATAAGGGACATGAATAAAATCATGGTTTAAACAGACAGAAGTCTGCGTCTTGCAATATATGTCCATATATACATATTCTATTGTATATATAATATAATATATTCATAAAATATCAGCCAAGACCATGTTATACTGACCCAGATATGAAATCAGAATAACTTAAACTGAAGACACGAATGAAGGGTTGACTAGGAAGACCTAGAATACAGGCAAATGCTGCCTCAGCTCTCACTGTGCCTAAGAATAAAGAATGGTCAGATATCAACCCTCTCAGTCTGAAAGTCTGGCCAGAAACAGTGACCAAAGTTCCCAGTGGGTTTAATAACCTGATCAAGCTCATGCATAGTCCTTGGTTAGATTGCGTTAGCTATTTGAAAAGTCAGCTCAGCCCCTTCTCCAATATATCATGTTACCTTGTGCATATTTCATACATGCTTTCAAGTCTTGATATTGCCATTCATAAAGATGCAATATATAGTACAAGGAAAGGAAAATTCCCGTTTCCAGAGATTTCATTGAAATAAGCACCCTTATAAGAGATACGTTATTTTTCAAATTCTAATTTGCTTCTTTATTTTTATACTACCATAACTTTTTATTTATAGAAACTGTATACTGCCTGCCCCATTCCCTGAAGAAAGTAACCTTCATCAAAGAGCCCATCTCACTGATCAAAGGTTCTTCAAAGAAGTTCACTGCTGATAGTTCACACCATTGTCATTTTAGACTAGAAAATTCTTTGTGGGCATCTATCTTGAATCCTATAGGAAATCTAGCAGCGTCCCTGATTTCCATCCACAAGACACCAATTGGTATAACAAACAGCAGCAGCAGCAGCAGCAGCAGCAGCAGCAGCAGCAGCAGCAGCAGCAGCAACAACAACAAAATCTAAAAAACAAAAAAACACCACCACCAATAAAAAAATCCAGTCTTTGAACATTGCAAATATCCCATGGAGGACAAAACTCACTTCTAATGAAGAATCACTAGTGGGTTTAGAAGCACCTTTAAAGCTTATGCTAATGTAGACGCCTCCATCCAAAACTCCTTCCACTGGAGAAAGTAGATTCTGCCTCAATGTGTTCTTCTGCATGGAGGAAAATCGGAGAGATGACCAGGTACCAGTTTCATATGAGTTTTTAGCTCATGGGCTGCCCCTGTGTATAGACTGAATGGAGAGGTAAGGACGTCTTAGATGGGGGTCCAAACGTCTTCTGTGATTTTTCACACACTCTTATAATGAACTCAAGACAAACAGCAATGCCACTATCTTCAACACATTTCGGCACCCAACTCACAAGCAACCTAAACCAGTGGAATCAGTGTAGGAAAGAACTAAGTTCCCTCTCACTAACATCCTCAATCTGTTAGGAAAAATCGAAGACATGGAACTTTATGTGCTTCTTTCTACACACTGATCATCTTCCTGTCGGAGAGAGGAGTCACTGATAAGACTAAGACATGACATGCCACCAGTATGAACTCCATAGCCCTGTGTTTGGCTATTCATCTGGAACCAAGGAAAGAAATAGAGACCTATTGCATTTAACCTTAAACTGACAAGATATTTGTATTTATGTGCCAAGAAGTCCCATCTGCCACACAGGCTCCTGCCTTCCTTAAGTAAAAGCTTCGTGTCAGCTTTCCTGTTTACTTAGTCACGGGCTGCTTTCTAGTCTCGAGTGCTTTACTATATTTGTATTGAAAGAATACATTCTCAACAGCTTTTAGCCGCTTAAAGTTGTTTCAAGAGTAGGCCAAGTCCAATCACTGTTACTTAATTAACACAATTGTGAAAACTTCAATCTAGCTAGACAATAGCTTTCCTGACCTTGCAGAAGGAGGCAGGACTTCATTATTGAGTATATTGTTTCCTATAAACATATAAAACCCCTACAATAACAATCCCATCAGCCTAAATGAAGTTATCTGAGAACAGAATTAAACTCTAAATGACCCTTTGCTCTACTCTGTAGTCCGCTATTAATAATTCCTAATCTAATCAGTGTGGATAAATGCACTGAGGCTGGTCATGCTAGGCACAGGGCCAGCCTGGCCAATTGCTGTCCATCTGATTCATTCCAGTCCAGAGCTTGTCTGGAGAAGAAGCCTCCCTTGCTGAGAGGCCATTGCTTGATTTCCTCTTTTGTTATCTTTAACAGCAAAGTCATGTCCTTGTAACTGATAGACATGTTTCTTTGTAAATAACCCTGGAATGACTGATAGAGCTTTTGCCAGACAAAGGCAGCAAATAGCAAGGCATTACTCATGCCAAGCAGAGAGCACTGTGTCAAAGCTGACAAATTTATGGGAGATATAAGCTCACCTCTTGCACAAATATATACTTTCCTGGCAAATTCATCACATGCTTTAATGGCCCCATACTGCATTTGTCAGATGTCTGTCCCTGTGCCTTGTTGCCTTTGCTGTTCTGTCAAAGATTGTTTGTTGAGATCATCTTACAGCCCCATTCTTCAGCAGTGAGACCCAAGAAAGATCAATGATGACACCTGCATCGATCATATTTTACAGTCAACTATTTGAATGTTAAATCATTTCAACAATGCTCGTGTGCTCATTGAGTGTCTCCCAGTATCTCAATTATTAGACAGTAATGCCAACTTAAATCTTTGCTTTGTTGGCTTGAATTTTATTTCCTTCTTTTCATTTCCCCATAATCAAATGTGCCATAGTACAGACTTAATTTCGTATGTCAAGAGAGAGCAGATATAAACAGGAGAAAAGGTGATTTTGCAGGTTCACCCAGTGGATTACACAAACATGAAAGGAGTGACAGCCTCATGGTTATCGTTGGTTAAGACTCTAGGTATTAGAGGGAGAACTGGTCTTTACGGTTGTGGTAAATATTCATCTCTTGGTATGGTAGTTGAACACAAAGGTGGGGTTGCAAAAACTTTGGCAGGGCTTTTGCATATTCATTAAACATTGAGAAGTTAGTAAAGAGGCAAGATGACTCAATAGTTATATCCTTGTAACTGAAAGACATGGACATTCACAAGGACAGCACACACTGCATAAGTTGACATGAATTAGATCTTTAGGGTCCTCCAAGGAAGGAGTGAATTCACCTTCTAATGTTGTTCTGTGATCTCTATATATGAACCTCAGCATGTGTGCATCTGTACTCACATGCACATAACATACACAAACGCACACTCAACATGTGTGTGTCTGTACTCACATGCACATCACACACACATATAAAATAAAATTTAAAGTTGCTAAATGCATTACATATATAGCATAAATATTTTGAGTCTGAATTCAGTTTTCTTCCTTGCAAGTCTATATTACCTATAAGTGCTTAGATTTCTCCCTATAACTGTCATATGTTCTACATGGGCATTTATATTCAACAAGCATTTAATGGATGATTTCTGATCATCCCTACACAGTTTCAAAGAAAACCTCAGGCTCTTACATTCCTTATCTTCCCCTTCTCTATAGAATGCTTTTGACACAGATTCCAAGGACTTTATGAGGAAACAGAAGAGGTTGGAACATCAATCAAGAGAGACAGAGTGCTCCCTTGGCTTCTTAAATTACCCCTGGCATGTCACAGTCTCATTCTGTGTCTGTGGAAGTGTGCAGATAAATGAAAGTGTGCAGACTAAAAGTTATTGGAAACACCTGGATGTGTGGGTTTTCCAGAAGCCCTCAACAGATAGTCACTCTCTTGCCTTGGCTAGAACTTTAGTATACGATACCACTGGCTGCAAGGGAGTGTGAGAGGGAGAACGTGTTTGGTTTCAGTCTCTGTGTCAGAGACAGGTCAGGAGGGAGCATTTGGAATGAGCGTGGAACTGTCCGAGTCACCATTCCAGTCTGATAAGCTAAAGACAAATAGGGCATGCAAAATGACTATGTATAGAATCCTTACCATGTAATTATTCAAGTCAGCCATTTTAACCATACATTTTCACTGCAATTATGTGGGAGTCATATATGGAGCTTTTAGCCTTTGGTGAAGCCCAGCATCAGATCATTTAAAGGTTCTGTGACTCCAATGACCAGATCAGAGCTTCTGCCTCAAAAATGCAAAGACTCCACTATAGAAGAAAACAATGGAAATATAGACATAACCAGCTATTATGTTGGCAAACATGTGATTACAAATAAAATGTAGGCTTACAAAAGAATTAGATTTGGAAAAATGTGTAAATTCCTTAATTTTGAGCATGAGTGGCAATCACTAGACAGAATCTTAACAATTTTATTTTGATATAATTACATTTTTAAATTATATATTTAAAAACATGTTAATTCAAGATGGGATGTAGTTCATTTGAAAGAGTGCTTGCCTCACATGCAGGAAGCCTTGAGGTAAATTCTCAGTATCATATAAATTGTTGTTCTGGTATACATCTGTAATCTAAGCCTATAGTGAAAGCCCTTGGGAGATGGAGACAGGAGACCAGAAGTTCTAGATTATTCTCTGCTATATAGTGAGTTCTGGGATAACCTGGGCAACAATGAGACCCTCAGTAAAACAAGATGTGTGTTGACGAATTAACACTCAGCAATGATTGATTAGCATTAAAGGTAGGTATCACATCTATATGGGTAATAAAAAATGTTGGTATTGTTATATAGATCCTGCCCATACCAGCTTGTGCTGGGCTCTAGTGTAAAATCAAGACTTCTCTTAGGTTTCAGCTCTCTATTGTTCAGGAAGGACCAACCTTGCCTCAGGGGCTTGTGGTATGGAGTGACAGAGATGGTCTTGGTAAAGTATTCAGTTTAATGTCTGATGCATAGTACTGTCATGAGACCCACCTGTAGTACCACTTAAATGCTACTAGGGAAACTTGGGGTCCCCCTTTGGGTTCCTTGTCTTGTTAATAAAAAAAAATCAAGAACAGACATAGAAAAAACTCAAGGAAATTTTTATTTGAGTTAAAAAAAAACCAGACAGGCAAACTGTAAATATTGTCACCTCCTGGAAGGGAGAGTGAAGAAGGGAAAGAAAGGAAGCCATGCATGCAATCAGGGTAGGGGTGCAGATCCAGAGGACCAGAGTGAAAAGAACTAAAGTCCCAGACACAGCTTACAGAGGTGGTGGCCAACATCCAAAAGAGAGAAACAGAATAGAAGAAAGAGGAAAGGAAGTGGCCTAAGACAGTCATGGCTGCACATCATTGTACATGGTGTCCCTTTGAACACACTCATTTATACACATTTATACTCAAAGAAGCAATTAGGAGAAACAGTTAAAAAACACCAAGTAATAATTCAATAACCACTATTGTATGACACTTATAATTAACTACTATTCAACCATCCAAGACTGTAAAAGACATCAAACTGCTGCTTGAGGGACTTAAGGTACATATGACTAAAATAGTTAATTAGGAAGACAATAAATTTGATGAAATCCAGGAGAAGCAACAATTTCTCAGAAGATCTGCTTCCACAGGAGACATGTTCATCATTCTCAAAGCATTTGATCCTGGAGTGTAGTGAATAAATTAATTCCTGACACCTTTTCTAGGTTTACAGCTCAAACTTGCTACGAAAAAAAAAAAAAAAACCCTCAGGGAAATGAAATTCAGACATCATGGAGAAGCAGTGTCCCTTTCCTTCCACTGAGATCACTGACTTGATTATCAGTTCCTTTAGTGTGCTGTGACAGAATCCTTGACAGAACAACACAGGGGAAGAAACTTAGTTTCGGTTCACTGTTCAAGGGGATTTCAATCCACCATGGAAAGGAATGCATGGAGTTAACAGCAGCACAGCATGCAAGGGACTTTCCTCATCTGACAATAGACCGGCCTGGAAAGAGTCCAAGTCCTAAGCCAAGGCTCCAAGCAAAGATAGGTCTCTGTGACCTGTTTCCAACACCCAGATCCTACCTCCTAAAGGGTGCATAGCCTCTGCAATGGTTGACTTCATTCATCAACTTGGAAGAGTCCAGAATCACCTTGGAGATGAGCTTCTAGAAATGCCTCTGTGTGTGTGTGTGTGTGTTGTGTGTGTGTGTGTGTGTGTGTGTGTGTGTGTGTGTGTGTTGACCTCACTAATTGGTGTGGGAAGACCAGTCCTAATTGTGGGTTCCTTAAGTGGACACTGTTAGCTGAGCATAAACATGTGTGCATTCCTCTCTTCACACCGAGGACACAAGATGAACAGCTGCTTAAAGTTCCCATCACCATGACTTCCTGTCATTATGGGATGTAACCTGGAACCATGAACTAAACAGATCCTTCCTCCTGCAAGTCCCTTTACTAGGAATATATTATCACATCAGGACAAAAAAAAACTGAGACAGTTACCCAACAAAGTACCACAGACTATGGAATGGGGCATTGAAATATTGCCCAACACAAGCTATTCCATATTCAAATTATAACAACTCACTTGTGAAATATTCCTAAAGATGCCATATCACAGATAAAATGTCTTCAGGTAGAGCGGAAAACTCATTTGATAAAATGTGAGGTCTACGAGAAAAATTGAGTATCACCAGGCCCATGTGGTCCAGCCTGGCCCCAGGTCATTTGTTCTTCCTTTTCATGAGGTCCAGGTGATGTGGCTCCATTCTCTTATGTCAGGCATCATTTACGTAAGAGATGCTTTTGTGGTCTCTGGTAAGCATAGATGGAGCACTCCATAAATACTTGTTGATTGATACAAATAATTTTGGTGGGAAGAAAAGATCCATTCTTCTGGGTATTTTTAGGCTTACGAAACATGCTGTGGCTTCCTGATGTCACTGATTTATAAAACCTGCTTAGGTCTTTCACACCCACAGGCTTTGGCTGACTAGTGTGGCTTTGTTTATAAGAGGTATCCAGAAGGACACTTCTATTTTGGCAAATATCTGAGATGCAAAGGACATAAATCAGTACTTTTGTCACGTTCCATCTGGACACATTGGTGGCACTGACACCCCAAAAGCCCTGCTGGGGCCATCTGTCACCATGTAGACACATAACCTGCTGAGGAGAGTAGAACTCAGAATAAGCTTGATGGCCTGCTTATATGTATAGAGAACTGTGGCCACTTTTCCTCTATAAATTCAAAGTATTGGGATATTTTCCTTTATACTTTATCTTGGAGAATGAAATTTCTGAAATAATTTCATATATAAATGCTTCTTTGTTTCTAACACAGATCCTTATCATTTGAATATTAGCACATTACATTGATTTTCTTTCTTTTCTCCTTTTATATAACATGCCCTGTGAGTTCATAAGCTGAAAATTGCTTCATCATTCCTGAAAATAACTGCCAAATTTTGAGAACAGTGGTTTTTTTCTCAAACCCTATGGGATGACTACTACAGCACAAGTGAAACCAGGAGAAAATCTCTTTTATACTTCTGTTGTTTTTTTTCCCCTCCCTGGCCTTAAGTACTCATTTTAAATGCTTTTAGCTCTAGAATTTGTTGAGGAAAAATTCTGATCTTTGCTTGCAATATTTCTAGATGACTAATATGTACCCAACACCTACACTATGGAAAGACCCAGAATGTAATCATTTCATTATAATTCCTGTCTCAGGAACATGTCTCCATGTAAATACATGCCTCATGTTATCCATATCAGGTTATGAGTTTTCTTTCTCATATTCAAATTTTGTTCTCTCTTTTAGACAAAAGCTACCAGCAGAAGGGAAGAGGCTACCATTTAATAAGCAGAATTACTATAGCCCACTATGCTATGCTGTGTGGATTACTAACAAGCTCCTGACATATTTACAGATGAATGATACATAGGTGGCCTGTGTTATTCATCTGCACAGGTACAATCACAAACAATCCATTTGGAATATTTTCCTAGCTCTCAATTTGTACTTGTCATGTACAGAGATCTGAAAAATATCTGTGCTCAAAAACTTAGCATGGATCTATGTTCCAAGCCATCCTGTAAGCCTTCTGGACTCTTCTAGCCCTCCCCTTCCTCACATCATCATGTATGTATGATCCTTTCCAGTCCACAAGTCTTACCACAATCTTATTAGACTTCTTTCCCACATGCCACCAGCTAGGTCTACTCTTCTCCATTCCATGGGCATCCCTAGCTCCTCTGGAACTTTATCTTCTTGCCTGACTTAAGAGGCGGGTCCCACTGCTTTTTAACCTGTAGCCTGCCCCTCCTCTGGGACCTCCCTCACCCATCAGGAAGGCTCTGCTACTTCCTACAATATAGACAATCCATCTCCTCTATTGTCCTGCTTCCCTATGACAGTGGGTAGGCACCTGTCCCCTTCATCCCATAGGCCTGCTAGCTCTTTTGTTATTTTAACTCCAAGTACTCAAGTACTGTCAGACCACTGTTACTTTTTGAATCTTTCATCCCCATGTCTCAGACTAGGCTTGGTCCTTCTTACCATATGAGAGACATGCCTCTTTTGGGTCTCTGTTTCCAGGTAGGCACTGACCCTACCAATCCCATAGGTCTTCCCATCTTCTATACACTCAACTTCTCAAGATCTTCAACTCCCAACTGTCAACTGACTAGATGAAGGCTGTGGGCCAGCATCTGCTCCAACACAGGACACAGCTGCTTAGCGAGGCAGGATGAGGGGAGTTTGACTGCACTTATCTCACACTGCTGTCAGGGTGGGTGTTGGGATGTAGGGAAGCACTGAGACACCGCTCTGGGGTCAGAAAGCACTGTCTGAGATACGGATAAGCCAGAGATGGCTTGGGAGTCCCCAGACCTGTGACAAGGCTAGGACAGTGAGGTTCTCAGGCTCTTGGACACCCAGGCAATGCTGGGAGTCATTGAAGAGCTAAGAACAGAGTTGGGGGTCCTCCAGCTAGGGACAGCATCTAGCCCAGGGCAAGGGATTGGGGGGGGACTCCAGCTGGTTACACAGGGGATGGGCCTTGGCTTGATGTTAGCAGACTTGGTGGCAGTTGAGGCCTTCTATGGGAGACTAGCTCTGTAGTCAAAGGCTTTCTCCATGGCTCTCCATGATGGATCTTGATGAAAAGAGCCAGTCCATGGTTCCAAACAGTTTATTGTTATGATAGAAAGTAGATGCATAAAACTATACCCTACTTCTCAGGGTGGGCCTGAGATTAAATACCTTTTAAAAGGAAACGTGTCTGGGAAAGAAAGCTTTGGCAATGCCCTCTAGGCCTCTAGATACTTCATTAGCATGGAGAACTCTGTTTTGAGACTACTTGACTATGCTCATTCTCTTTTTCTATTGTCTTGGTCTGGGATGTTAGGGATGCCTCATCTACATGTGGAAGGGCTTGGAGCATTGCCCTTACTTGACTGATGGCCACAAATCTATGGGGGGCTGCTGCTAGTGACAGCTAGTGACAGAGGTCTGGTACCAGAAACAGGTAAAGCTACCCATCCCTTTAGGGTCTCCAGGGTTTCAAACCTTTAACTCCACCTTACCAGGCTTCATCTCATAGTCCATGGCCCCACAACCACAGATTATGTGATGAGTCACAGAGAGTCACAGAATAAGGCTACAGAGGGGAAGACTAGTGTGCTGAACCTAAAAGATGTCTGTTCACACAGACAACGGTGAATTCTCAAGACTAGGGATGGAACTTGGAGCTATTTTTGTGAGGTTTGCAAAAGAAAAAAACATCATAAACCTCTTATAACTTAATTCTCTCCTGGACATTATAGGTATCTACAATGAAATAAGAAAAGTCATTTGCTCAAAAAGAAAGATATAACTAACAAACCACTTACTTCTGATGAAAAATTCCCAACTCAGTTACAAAAATAACAAGAAAAACAAAGACACATGTCTCTCTCCCTGATTCACATTTCCCATGGTAATGAACCCCAGCAAGAATGACCTGGAGGAACTCCCAGACAAAGAATTAAAAAGAACGGCTATAACTATGTTCAAACAACTCAAAAAGCATATGAATATAAGCAAAGAGAACAAATGAATAGATGAATGAAATACGGAAGTCATTCCAGGATATCAAAACAGAATTGGTTTCCAGGGGGAAAACAGATTGTTTCCATATTCTTCTGCTTGGATGGAGGGTTTGAAGACAAGGGTGCAGAGCAGTAGTGATTCCAGAAACCAATTCAGAGTTTAGCTCATTCTTTGAGATCAGAAAATTTACACCTGCACGGACAATACTTCCAGCAACAATGTTTTGATTAATATAGTCTTTGATGTCTTAGTTGGGTAACCCAAAGGCCCCAAAGAACATCAAGTCACAGCAGTCACAAGTCTTCCATTACTCCATTTTTTCCTTAGCAAATGTATGTGGTCTAAGTTCTGTAAACTCAATTCTCCCGAAAACTCCATGGAAATCAACTCTTTCCTTCTTCAACTGTTTATATTCACTTCAGATTATCACACTGAGAAGAGTTACATGGGAAGAATCCAGACTCTATTCACTAGATATGACCTTTGTGGGAGAATTTGCTTCTAAGTCACATGCTGAGACATGATCACTTGAACTTTACTTTTGCCAAGAACTTTTGCTGCCAGATTTTATTTATAGTATCATCCCTTTCTGAAACATTGTTGCCTTCTCTAGAACAGGCTTTCTGGATGCATAGCAGTTAATATGAGGTATTTACATGTAGCTGTTGGCCAAATTCTTCAGTTTACAAAATTAGCTGCTGAAAATGCTGGCCTGCTAAACTTATAAGGAGGACTTTCACTTGGTAGATTTAATTATCAAAACTAACTTTGACCCATAACTAGTACTGTCTTGAGTTGTCAGTCTGGGGTTGGATGATCTTCCAAAAAGCTGTGAGGAAGGCTCAATCTCTTCAGATGACAAATTGGTGTCATGGAATATAGTGCTTGGGGACTCTATTTCACCCACTGAATTTAGTGCCATCACCAATATTTTTATTCAACTCCTTTTAGGAAGTTGAACATACAACATTTCAGAAAAGCAATAAAATATGTATGACATGATACTTGATTAAAAAAGTTTTAAACCTTTTCGATTCCATGCTAGGACACTCAATTTTCATTATGAAGCATATGCATAGATATGAGTTGGAATTAGAAGGCTAAAGAAATACCAGGAAAATACTTCTCTAGAATTGCAGATATTAATAGCTCTTTATTTTGTTCTCCTATTCACCTTTTACCTGGACCTCAAATCTAATGGAGTACGCTAAATTATGTTGAACATAGCCAAAATTCTACTAGGGTCAGATTAAAGGGACAAGAAGGATATAATGTTGTAGCCCAGACTGAACTGGATATCTTCCAGACATGTCCCTGAACCCCATTTTCTCTGTCTCTGTCTCTCTCTCTCTCTCTCTCTCTCTCTCTCTCTCTCTCTCTGTGTGTGTGTGTGTGTGTGTGTGTGTGTGTGTGAGAGAGAGAGAGAGAGAGAGAGAGAGAGAGAGAGGGAGGAGGGAGGAGGGAGATTGCCTGTCTTTCCCCCTCTTCAAAACACACCAGTTATCCACTGCTTTTCTTGGCATTTCTGGGATGGCTCTCATCCAGTCATTTAGTTTCTATTCCTTTGCTTCCTTATATTTTGGCCTGTGTTTGTGCCATGCAATCTATTTATTTCCTGTGTTTAAAAGGTGGTTAACTTTCTATGAGGTCTTTACATTTTCCCAGTTTCAAAAAGTTTGTAACAATGGGAGACTCAGTCCTATATTACATTATATTCCAAACAACACTAAAACCCTATCGTGAACTTTCCAGAGAATATACCCAACCACCTAAGCAAAACCAAGGAAACCATGATGGCAGACAGGTTTGGTACTGCCCATTGACCCAATGGCATTGAAGAAATCTGTATAGACTAAGAAGCAAATGTGAGAGAACTTGGTGCAATATACCTACTTGTTTCTAGTAGCATCCAAGGAGCCTTTATTTAAACTTTCAGGTGAAGTCTGGCAATTATAGTCATACATATTTAAGGACAGAACTTAAAATGGCTTATATATCATGATAAACTAAACTTTCCTACAAAACAAAAGTTTTCTGAGCTAAGACTAAATAGGATAATTACAACTGAATCAGAAACATATGGTTGCAACTTTTCTCTAAACACAAAGGAGACTAATAGGGGCAAGAGCTAGAATAAGCAAGAAGTAATTTTTCACAGACCTAAGCAATGGCTTAAAACACTTTCCAAAAACTCAAAGCTGTCAATTCTAATCAAATGTATTTTTTAGTTTCATTATCTGAATCTACAAATATCTAAGAGATCAGTGTAAATTAAAAATCTTAACAAATTTTAACCAGAAGTAGTTTACAAACACAATCTACTTAGAAAATTCACTAAGGCTCACTATAAATGGAAATTCACTCAAGAAAACCCAAAGCTGGGTGTCTAATTTTCAAGTATCTTTAATAAAAAGAGAATACTTGAAGTTGAATAATAGTTTTAACAAATCAATTGTTGTTCAAGAATTTCCCACTAATTAAGTCCCCAAAGGATCTACAGTACAGAAAAGAATACAGTGGGTGTTTAAAAATCTCTTTCATCCCCAGTGAAGACAGCTCAGAAAAATCACAAAGGTGGGCCTGGGCTACAGCTGGAATCCCCAAATGGAATGATCTCAGGCAGGAGTTGAGGTCTCAGAGTCTCGGTGACATGTTCTTTCTGCAGCTCTGTGTCATGCGACTTGGGTAGCAGGGATGAACTGGTCTGATCATTGAGACTCTGCTCTTCCAGCCACTTCCCAATGTATGACAGGATACAGTCCAGGCATAAAACGAACAAGTGAATGGAACATTTCTGGGGCTGGGGGGAAGTAATAGACATGGGATTTGCTGCATACCCAAGTCTAGTGCTCCCAAGCAAATCAAAATTCCTGTCCCAATTCCCTAGGAAATTCCAGTAGCAAGATCTATCTCATTAGGGATCCAAAATGGCAGGATTATATAAAACCATAGAGCCAAAAATGTGAATATGTGACAGGAGTGGATACATTTGGACCTCACATTTATGGCTCACTGTTTCTGAATGAAGAAATCTACATATCTTTGCCCTTCTTTCTGTTGACCAGAGGAGTCTTCCTGGGAAGCCGAGGAAGCTCTCTAACTATAACTGCTTAGAAATGTGGTGCAGAAGACACTGCCAGGAATTAGGTTCCCAGCTTTAAGCACAGCTTTCACTTTCTGCCATGTGAAAAGTTCTTGCCACCCAGCTCTACACCAGGACAGAGCTCAACCTCACTACAAGACTCAAGTTAAAAGAAAGCCAGGCTGCAAGCCAAACGCCTTGCTTAGACTCTCTGCTAATTACCAGCACGGACCCTAGCCACATTAATGAACCACCTCACAGGGGACCCTCCAACCTCCAATAGACAGATCTCAGCTACTAAGTGCTGCCCAAATAGCAGGTTTATGAGTTTGAAATGTCAATTGCTAGTATTTCAAGCCATTAGTTTAGAGCGATTGAGTATTTAACAATAACCATAGCACCCACTATCTCATATAATAATCAAATACGAATTAAATATATCATGCCTAGCAATATTATATTATTTTCATATGGAAATTATTAGTAGAAATATTATTTTATATTTCTTGATCACCATACTCCAGGTAATACATAATTTGCCTTACCTATATATTTCTATTATTTTCACATTTATTTGTTTGATAATTTATTCACTATCTTATTCAGTAGACAAAGCAGTAAGAAGGTGCTTTGTTCATTGCAGTATCCTAGTGACCGGGGATAATGTCCGACATGTAAAAGGACATGAGATATAAATAAACGTACTGTGCCACTCGTATCTTCGCTAAGATTTTATCAGATGGACTTTCCCAACTCAACTACTGAAAAATGGACAGCAGGGATGAGAGCCACAGATGGAGAGGAGTGAGGGCTCAACTTACCAACTCAAATGGACGCAGTGATATTATTCAAATTTCTTTGGAAATGGAACCCATCCACGGAGTTTGCTGTAGTCAACTACACCTGCTTCGTGATGACTGAATAAGACAGATAATCATCCCTGCACACTTGCATAAGCAAAGAGAGAGGACCTCAGCAGGGGAAGTTGGCTCCCACCTTACCTGAAAGAAATGTAACACCATGTCCATTACGGGAGGTTTTCTTCTGGACACCAAAGCGAACTGCTCTTACAGTAAAATACACAAGTAATGTGATGCCATGTGGTACTTCACCCTTGCACGGGTCCTAAAGTGACAGCTAAGAGAAGGCACTGGCTTAAGACTAGCCTTGAGCGTTGGATGGAATTTGTTAGGCAGGTACTTTCAATAACCAGAGCCATTATATACTTGGTAGAAATGACCACAGGCAATAGCGTCTACTCAAGGACTTTAATGACTGTAGCGACTCAATGATCTTGGAAGACTGTTTGCAATATGGTGCAGGGCACTGGCAGATTGTTGGGTAGTTGGGTGAGGTAACGGAGATAGAAGGAGACAGCAAACACCGCCAACAGGATCTAAGGTCATTGATCTCTTAGCAGCCTGTTTACTAAGGTGAAAGCTTATGTGAGAGGTAAAGTTTAAATGACGTAAAATGAATAATAAATCAGAATTAAGCAACAACAGCAATAACAACCACAAAACCATATAATTGGGCCTTGAAAGGGTGAATAATTGCCTGAACTGAGTGTTCCTGCTGCATTGGGCCCTATTTGTGCTTTGCTGTGGGAAGCCAGAGACCTAGAGAACAGGAAAAGGGAACACAGAGTTGAGTATGTGACATTTTGAAGCCCTACCCTTTTGTAGTCAAACTCACTAAGTGACACGGTTAAGCATCTTGTGACTGCAGGTGCAATATGCCCATAGTATCAAGACCAGTGACATGCGGGGATTGTAGCCACCTAAGGGTAGCACCTGGATGCCCACTTCTCTGCGTGTCTCATCCAAAGAAACTTCAGATGACAACACTGATAGGGAACAAAGCAAAACACACAAAGACTTAAAAAAAATCACAGGCAGTCCTGTAAAAAACCTACAAGGGGCGAGGCTACACCAGAAGAAGCACGGAGATGAGAGAACACTGGAGCCATGTTTCTCCAGTGAATTCTAGGTAAAATATTCAAACCGATGCTAAAGAGGGGACTGGGTGTGGAACGTATTTCAACTTCCATTATTTTGATAAGCCCACCTCACACAGAGGGCAGATCAAATAGATCTGGTTTACATGTGGCTTTTGTTTAATTAGGACAATGCTTTGTGATTGGGGCTTGATAATTTTTCTCACGTCTAATCAGCAAACCCCTAATACCGCCGCGATGTCTCTTTACTGTCTCCTAGCTGCTGTCCAAGGTGATGTGAGCACCAGAGTGCTGATTGATCGTGGTCTTCAAGTGGAAGCTGTCAAGAAGAATTAAGTTTCTGACAAAGCAGCGGTGCGTGTGCAGCACTTCTTTCTCCCTGTAATGCCAGGGAATGTGAGAACTGTCTCTAGCTTTGGCCTGGAGTCATACTGCAACTTGAGGCTGTCACTTACACTGAGCTTGAAAATCCACATCTTAATAAACTGCGGTATTTCTTAGACTTTGATGGTATGTGTGAGCAGGATGACAAGGGTTTTCACCGTGAGATGCGAATGGTTGGGCTTTGTTAAAACCGTGGACTTCTTTTGTCTAAAACAAGATCAGGCGGAAAGCAGGGAAGTTGAGATTTACTCATGAGCTGTTTTCAGACAAGAGTCTCCTTTTACGGGAGTGATTATTAGGGCGCCCACATTAGGCTTGTGCAAATGAAAGGGTTGTTGTCAATTAATTGGGTCCTGAGTAATAAGTGTGATGAGTGCTGGGTGTCATCCAGACTAACAAAGTTGGATCAAATGATAAAACGAAGCAACAATAACAACAAAATTGTCGCTGCTATTCTCATCCTATTTATTCGTTGGTTCGTTATTTTGCAGTACTGGGGTCTGGTCCATTCTTGGCAAGTCCTCTACCGCTGAGCTATGCCTCCATCTCTTTCGTTCTGAGGAGAGGAGTAAGATACTGCTTTTTAAGTAAATGATTTCAAGTAACTGCCTGGTTGCCTTTTTCATTGTTTAACTAGATTTTGAGGCATCATTAAACTTAACGGCCAATGTCTTTATCTAGGAAAATAATCAGCAAGTATATTAATTAGTTCATTGCTTACACTTTTACTGCAAACCCAATGATTTGTTGATTTTAAGCGAAATGCCTGTCTTCATTAAAGCCATTAATACTCTAAGTGAATTTGTCTTAAAAATTCCATACGTATTTGGGGATTACACACGTCTTGCTTTTTATTATGGGGCCCCTGGGCTATGAGCATTTCTTTATTGCCAGCATCTAAAGTTACAAATGAAGCTTTTAGGTGTATTAACAAATGGCTCCTTTATGACTGCAAATGGAAATGAAAGACAGAGAATGGATAGAACCATCATCAGAGCTCTCCATATAGTCATGTCTCCTTATGATGTATCTTCTGCAGCTGGGCATCAGGTCAGCACAGCTAGGATCTAAAGCACAGTTGCCACTCACCCTCATTCTTCAGTTTCTTTAATGCCAGAACATGCAGGACTCATCTCTGCCAGTCTATCTTCCCAATGGGTGTCCTCCATCACCCCTCTAACAATAGCACAGAGGGGGAGTCTTGCAGGTACTCTATGGGGTCTCCTTCCAAATGGTTTCTTTAGGAGTCTCAAATATGATGTGGCAGCAATGTTTGCATCAGTTTAGAAAGTTCAGTGATCTTGTGATTTCTGACTCCCATGGGCCACTCAATGGTAGGCTGAGGACTATGCTCTTCAAAGCTATAAACCCTCCCTTGAACCTTGGACCCAATAGCAAAACTCTATGGATGACAGGAACTGGCGAGGAGTACTGCACCATCAGCTTGAGGCCCACTCCCTCTGTCACTCAGTTTAAACCCTCATGGGGATGTCACACCAGATGCCTTCCACAGGGAATTCCCCATGAGTTCATATCCCAGTTAGACTGAATTAGGATCTACTAGAGCAAAAGAAGTCTGTGGACTCAATTTACATTCTAGCCCTGTTGCCGGCTGTAATGATTTGGGTGAGAAATACCCCTCAGACCCTCTGATTTTTGAACACTTGGTCCCTAGATGGTAGCACTGTTTGGAGAGGCTGAGGTGGTACAGACTGACTGGAGGAACCTACTAGGGACTAGCTTTGAGATTAAAAGCCTCATGCAACTTCCAGTTTGCTCTCTCTGCTTTGGGCTTGATTGAGATGTGACAGGCAGCCATGTCTTCACTCTGTGATGAATTCTTGTCCCAATGGAATCATAATCCAAAACACATGCTACCTTCTATAAAATGCTTTAGTCCCTGCCTTTCTGAACCAGTTCAGAAATGAATCTTAGGTAGCAAGAAACTCCCCAGAATATCAAAAACAGGCAGAATATCAAATAGTCACTGGGGCCTGAAGTTGACAGAGTCCAGTCTCAAAGCCACACTGACCAATGTGCATAATCTCAGTCGGCTACTTTTTCTTTTTCTTTTTTTTACAAATTCTATATCCAGAAGACAGAACAAGTACATACATGTAATACACACAATTTAACATGTTGACATAGAATTAACAGCCAAAATCATATTATGTTTCACACTTCTGGAGGCTAGAATTTCTGATAGGGAGCTAAGATCCAAAATATATAAAGAACTCAAGAAAGTAGATACCAAGAAAGCAATTAACCCAACTGGAAAATGGGGTACAGATCTAAACAGGAAATTCTCAAAAGCAAAATCTCGAGTGGCTAAGAAACACTTATAGAAATGTTCAATGTTCACAGATGTTATGGAAATGCAAATCAAATCTACCTTGAGATTCCACCTTATATCTCTCAGAGTAGTTATGATCAGTAACTCAAATGACAGGTTATGCTGGTGTGGACATGGAGTAAGAGAAAGACTCCCACTGCTGGTGGCAGTGCAACTTGTATAGCTAGCATGGAAACTGTTGTACCAACATTGTGTTGGTTCCCCAGGAAGATCAAAACCAATCTATTTCATGATCCAGCTGTATCACTCTTCGGCATGTATCCAAAGGATGCTTCATCCTAACAGTGCCACTTGCTCAACCGTGTTCATGGTTGCTTAATCATAATAGAGCGAAATTGGAAGCAATATAGATGTCTGTCAACAGAAGAATAAAAAAAAATGTGGTATATTTACACAATGGATTATTACTCAGCTGTTAAAAATGAAGTCATGAAATTCAGAGATAGATTTTAATTAGAAAAAAATATCATCCTGGGTGAGGGGACCCACACCAAGAAAGAGAAATATGATAAGTATTCACACATATATGGATATTAGCTGTTAGGTTGATAATAACCAAGCTACAGTCCATAGAACCACAGAGATTAAGTATAAAGTAAGAGTCTGGGGGACAGATATATCATATTAGGAAGGAGAAATAGAATCGATAGTATGGATATATGGGGTTAGGTATTGGAATGGAACGATCAATTGAAGATTAGGAATGAAGAATGGAACAAAGGAGGGAATAAGGAAAGATAAAATAAAATTAAGGGCTATTTGAGGGATACAATAGAAACCTAATACCCAGAAGCTTCCTAAAATATACACATATATAAAGGAGGACTAAACGAAATCACCAAATAATGGCAGAGGCAGAGTCCCAACTGCACATCTCTTATCACTAAATGAAACTTCTAGCCCAGGGATTGGTTTACATCTAATTGAACTGTTGACCAAAAAGAATCCCATAGAAATCTCTAAACATCCCAGGTTGTTGCCAAGACTATAGGTTGCAGAAACTGACGGAAAGGCCCCATTGCTGAAGACAACACCCGTACAACTCATTGAACATGGAAGTCAAGAAGGCACCCACTCAGAGCTTTCATGTCTACATTTTAAAGACTTTTACAGGAAGGGACTCCACAGTCTACCAACAGAGAATGTAAACACCAACCCAGTCAAATAGCCAGGGCAATAGCAGTTGTAGAGCTTGTGAGAAGAACCAACCAGTATCTGATTTGACTTACAACCTACTCCCCAAGATAGAACCCATACCCAATACTGCTTGGGTAACCAAGAACCTGAAATTAGATAGCCAAGGGACATATGATAAAATCAAATATTACTGTTCAAAACCAAGCAAAAACAACCAAAAATAAAAACAAAGATAAAAGTAGCAGTAAAATGACTCATATTGACATTCTGCTATATTCATAGGTCAGTGCCTTTCTCGAACAAAGTCTTACTCAGCTGTCATCAGAGAAGCTTCCTCTTCCATCAGAAACAAATACAGACTCCCAACCAGATATGCAGAGAGTGAGAGGCCTTGGAACATCCAGCTGTAAACAACCCCATGGAAGAGGAGATAGAGTATAAGACAGTGAGTAAACAAAGCCCTCTAAACCAACATTGTCAAAACTCATATGAATTCAGAGAGACTGAGGCAGCATGCACAGGGCCCGCACAGTTCTGCACAAAGTCCTTTATGAGTACAATATGGGTTCCAGTGAGTGTTTTTATGGGAATTCTGAGTCTAGAAATGAGTGGGTCCATGTTTCCTGTTCTTTCTCTTGGTCTTTTTGCCATGTGTTTGTATGGTTTTTGTCCAATTCCGATCTGTTAGGCTTAGTTTTATTTATTTTATTTTACCATTATCCCATAGAAATCTGTTTGTTTTCTACTGAGAGAAAGAAAGGAGGTGAATCTGGATGGGATGGGACATGGGAAAGAACTGGGAGAAGGAGAGAAAGGGGAAACTATAATTAGGATATATTATGTGAGAAACAAAAAATATCTATTTTCAATAAAAGGAGAGGGGAGAAGAAGAAAGAGAAACTAAATTAGTGTCTGCCAAGGCTTTGGATAAGAGACAGGAAAGAGAAGGGTGTGGCTATAACAGAACAGTTCGAGAAGCTTTTGTATTGGTGTAACTGTTTGTTCAGTATCGTGCCTGTAGTGGTATATCCTCAAACCTACATAGAATGAGACACAACTATCCAGCTACCCAGTGTATAAGCAAAATTGATGTAATCTTACCAAATTTGTCGATTGCAGCAATGTATAACTTTCGGTTGTAACCCAACATTGTTACCATTGGTAAACTAAAAGCTAAAAGCCACCCTCACTGTACGGTTCCTTACAACTACCTGTGAATCTGTAATTACTTCAATAAAATTTCTACATAGAGATGCAAAACATCACGGCCAATAAAGATGGTAATGAAACCTCAGCAGGTCCAAAGTCATGTTTCAAAAGCTTTAGTTCTATTTATTTCTATTTTTTTAATCTGCTGAACTACTTTGTCACATCTTATAAGCCAAAAGTTTGTACATATAAAGTAATAAATATGGTAAGAAGTATTTCAGTAGGCCATTCAATTATCCGATGAAGATGACTTCATCTCATCAACATAATGGTGACTAACAGTTGAGAAGGCCATTCCAGTTCCTCTAAAAGCATTGGAGGATGTGTAGCGTGCAGTGGTATCTTGAAAAACAGACAGCACATCCTAACAAAAATCCTTTATTCTCTCTGTGTGTGCACATACGTGGGGGCATGTCCATGATTGTGCATCTGGAGGCAAGAGACACATAGGTGGCTTTCTCAGTCATGTCTCTGTTCATTTTTGAGATAGAGTTTCTCTCAGTTACTGAACACTGGGCTCGTCCTTGGCTAGAGTGGCAGAACAACAGGACATAGGATCTTTCCATCTAAGCTTCCCCAGCACTGGGATTAAGTACACGTACAGCTATAAGCAGCTTTTTATGTGGATCCTGGGGATCTGAACTCTAGTCCTTACGCTTGTGGGACAAACACTTTACCGACTGAGCCAAATTCTTAGCCCTTGCTTGTATTCTTAAAGACTGCTTTGCCCAAGGTGAAAATATAGACTTCTAGGCTCACCCTCTCAACTCTGGAATTTTCTCATCTGATAAGAAATCCAAGAGTCTAACCTACCTGGAATTGGATATCAGAGTGAACTTCTAAGCTTATTAACTAGCAAATTCTTTGGAGACTCACTGCTCTGTTCACCCCAGGGTCTAACTTTTGTTCTGATGACACAATGGATTTTTAGAGAAAGCTTGTTTCCATATGCAAAGGTCTGGGTCATGTTCCTTTATGGATTCGGGTAGAGAGAGAAGCCCGGGCTGTGTAAGCATAAAGCCTCCCAGTCCTCCTCCAATCACAACTCATCAAAGACTGCTCTGCCCAAGGAGATCAAAGCCTTCGAGGAGGAGAAGTTGAAAGACTCTGCTGTTGTAATGCTAGGGCAGAGGTGCTTGGATATAAATGAGTCCTAACTGTGGGTTTGGGGGACCCTGCAATGTAGCAATGTAAACACAGATGTCGGCCCTTTCATCCCCACTGTGTAAACATACCAGCTGCCAGGGGAAGGGAGAGAAACCCTTCAGAATTGCCTGCATTTTTTTGCCATCTAGAGCATAAAAATTGGCTTCACGCTTGAATTTGCACCAGCAACGCGAAGCACTGTTGACCAGAGGAGGGGCTGAACGATGAAACCAGACATCCCCTGACTGAGTGGCTTTTCTTTCTAGGACGCATCCTGATCTTGCCATTCTCTATCACACGTGTCTGTCTCAGAAGAAAATGGATATGGTGGGCAGCAGCCTATGGCAAAATCACCTCACTCACGGAGGGGGACTCCCCACAAACATTCATCCATCCGCGTAGAGGGTGTGCACACCAAGAGACTTGTGACTGAGATTTACACTCCCGATTGATCCAGATTTGAGGAAAATGGAAGAATCGGGCTCTTCTGAATTTTAAAAAGAAAACTAAATGGTTTCCAGTACAAGAGGATATGATTATTTCAATCCATGAATACTTGGAGGGCCAAAACTGACTTAGCCAGACCCAAACCACATCAGACTTTCTTTCACACTATTAATTTTTTTCAAAAAAAAAAAAAAAAAAGAAAAAGAAACCATGAAAGGGACTATTTCTAAAAAGTAAATTAAATGTGCAAAAGTATAATGGGAAATGTATTTCTAAACAAAACACTTCAGTCCATGGAGAAATATGTCTTCAATTACATCTCAGGCTAGCATACCAACTTGCCCATGTAAGTCCCACCATTTCTACAGAGCCTCAGCTTCAAATGAGCAAAAAAGTAGTACAGAAGCAAGTATTTTTATTAGTGAGGAGGTTTTTCTCAAAATACTATAATAATCAAATATATTCCAGCAGTGAGAACACTTTGTTGTTCCACACTGACAACATACATCACCCCAAAAGAACAAAGTGAATCAGAAACTGCCAAGCAGTTCTTGGCACGTTCTGTGTCATGAAGACGCAGAGAAGTTAAGAGGAGGTGGTCTGGGATCTCTGATGGAGAAGCCACGGCATCCCAGAAGTTCAGCTTGTTTATTATACACTGCTGAATGGAGACAGAGGGCAGGGTAGCTGCATATGTTGGGGCAAGGAGGCAGGGTTATTACATATGCTTGATCAAAGAAGTAGGGTTGTTGGAAATACCTGAGCATGAGGGCAGTGTTAGCTAACAGTGGCAGAAGAAGTGTCTGCAGGGGAGCTCTCTTCAGGCCCTAAATGCACTGGTAGAGAAAGCAATGGTGGTGTTCTCTGTGCACACTGTCATTTAGACCAGAGGAAGGCAATGCCATCTCTCTGAGCTTCACCTGGGGAAGGCTTTGTACTCTTATTGGAGTCCTAGACATGGTTGTGTTCATGTCAATAACACAGATTTACTCAGGACTCCACTTGCTCCCTACAATAGAGTATCTAAACAGCACTAAAATGAGAAAGGGAAGGACTCAGCAGCCTTATTAAAAGAAAAAAAGGAAAAAAATCCCAACCTCGGAACCATTTAGTGGACCTCCATTCTTAGGCTTCTCCCATCAAACATATAAAATAGTTACTTCCCCTTTCTTCATGTCCTTGAGATCTGTCTTTCCTGTCTGTCTGTCTGTCTGTCTGTCTGCCTGTCTCCCTGATAACCACTGTCACAAAATTCTTGTTTGCAAGGATAAGCATTTCTCAAATAATGTGAAATGCCCGTTAATGAGGTGTCATCCACTTGGCCCATACTTCTGCTCTCTGTCAAGTTACTGTGATGGACCAGTTAAGGGGCCCTGAGGTCCTCTATAGTTTCCCTAGGTTCTAGCATGGACAGGTAAGTGGTCCCTAGGTTTTCATCTCCAGCTCTATACTCCTAACCAAACTAAGTCCATATGTGAAACTCTCACCGTCAAATAAACAAAGAAAATCCAAGACAACTTGTCTCCTCCTCTAAACAGAAATAAATCCATAATAACAAAATAGATTTTAAATAAAACTAGTCAAAATTGATAAGAAAGGCAGCTGCATACTCAACAAAAACATACACCAAGAGTATATTATAATTCTAAAATTATATTCACAAAACACTCCCAATTTCATTAAAATATGTACTATGTAGAATAACAGATTGATTCCGCCAACAGTGCTAGTAAGTAACCTGAACACTGAATATTCACAAACGGACAGCTCACTTGGAGAAGAACTAAATTCAGAAGCTGTGCAGCTAAGTACACCAAGAATCACACAGATCTAGGAGACAGCTAAAGTATATTCCACCCAAACACTAACGGTAACACTTTCTTCTCAGCACCACATGGACCTTCCTCCAAAACTGTCCAAAGATCCATACACAAAACAAGTCTCAACTAGAACAAATATATTAAGCAATGGTTTAGAATAGAGAACCCAGAAATGAATCCACGTAGCTATAGGCATCTAATTTGGACAAAGCTGTTAAAAAATATGTTGAGAAAAGAGCAGTATCTTTAATTAATGGTGATGGAAGCAACCGATTTCTACACGTTGAAGAATAAAATTAGATATTTTTCTATCACTCTACCCCAAAATCAATTGTAAATGGATCAACTGCCATGATATAAGAAATGAAACTTCTAGAGAAAAACATAGATAAAATATTTTAAGATATAGACAAAATCAAGGAGTTCTAAAAAGAATTATGATAACACAAGAAACATCATCTGGGGAGGTGACAACTGGGATTACATCAAATTGAAAAGTATTTTTCAAAATCTATCACCAGAATGCAGAGAATGACTGCAGTGTTGGGAAGATCTTGACCCTCTGAATACTAGACAGGGGACTAAGACACAAAATGTACACATGGAGCTACCGAAATGTGTGTGTCTGTGTGTGTGCGTGTGTGAGTGCATGTGTGTCTATGTGTATGTGTGTCAATCTGTGTGTGTGTGCGTGTGTGTGACAATGTCAAAGAAAAAAGAAAGGTTGTGAGTGTTAGAGGAAACAGAAAGGAAGATCTGAGAGAGATTAGAGCGGACAGCATGAGAGTAAACCATGCAAATAGAAATGTGTAATAGAATAATTAAAAAACCAAACAAATGGAAGTGCTATCAAAGGAAAGGGAATCCCAAAAAGATAAATATTACACTTTATTTTATTAAAAATTGTGTATATGGTGTGTGTGTGTGTGTGTGTGTGTGTGTGTGTGTGCGTGTGCGTGTGTGCATTGTGTAAGTCATGAAACTTGAAAGCATATCATGAGAAGTGCGGAAGATACCTTAAGAGTTAGGGAGAAAGGAGAGAGAAATGAAAGTCTGTTGTCAGAAAAGCAGGTGGTGATAGGCAGCTGCATGGTGCAGGACCAGAGGGAAAGCATGGACTGGAACCAGTGAAATGACACCTTCACATGAAAATGCTGCAGTGAAACTCATTTCTCTGTGTGTTGTTTCATAATTGAAAGCCAGCACATGTTTTAAAAGAAAGAAAACCAGTTGATGGGATACAGCTTTCCAAAGTTCTCTCCTGTAAACTAATCATGATGAACAAAAAGCATAGAGGAACACACATGGTGTTTGAATGGGACCTAGACAGGGCACAAGCAAGTGTGCCCCTTTGGCTCTCATCTAGTGCAAGTAGGAACTGGTCTCCGTGAAGAAGCTCTGGGGTTTGAGTGCCCCTCCCCGCCCCCCATTTCTATCTTGTTCTGCATGTACACAGTATTTCAGAGCATCCATTTCTGGTCTTTTTCTGTGCTTCATACTAACCACACAGTTTTGGCACATCTTAAAAAGAGTTTAGCTAACGCCATCCAGTTAAGATTGTATTTTGATTATTTATTATTAATTGCTAGAAATTTTTATATTTCAAGTCAATACGGCTACTTGTTTCAGTTATCAGTACCCAAAATGCATCACCAAGTTTGTTGTGCTTAACATAGTAACTATGGTTCTAAATAATCCTGATATAGGAAGTATTGGTTATCTGGTTAGGCTAAATTTCTTTTCTGTCAGCGTTTACTCTGGTCCCCTATTTCTTCATATATTGTATACTATGGGTTAAAGGCAAGGTCCCTAGGGGGAACTGTGTTTACCTTTGCTAGAAGCCTGTAAGCTCAGCAGCCTGAAACTCCTGGAAGCCAACGGTGTATCTTTGGTTTCGGTTTGGATCACCTAAGTTGTGTCTGTTCAGGACTCTAAGATTTTGAAGTCTTACTTTAAATTATTTTTCTTGGGGGCAATCTTTGTCTTCTACTTAGACCTGAGATTCTTACTGACAGTTTCTTGAAGGAAAGCCAGAGAAATCATGCGTGTTCACCGTCAGTGTACTTTCACAGCCTAGTGAGACTCTGGTCCCCACTGTGTTCGTGGGTGTGTGTGTGTGTGTGTGTGTGTGTGTGTGTGTGTGTGTGTGTGTGTGTGTGCGCGCGCGCTTGCGTGTGTGCATTTATGACATTTTTTCTCAGAAACTTTCTTAGCCCCTATTTTTCTGTATATTACTATTTATTAAAATTTACTCTCCTCTTAATGCTTACCATACAACATTGCTGTTTCTGATTTGATCATTCCTAGTTTTGATAAAGGAAGACTCATGCATGTCTCATTATTCTCTCTACCTCCACCGGAATGGTTTCTGATGAGTAAGCAAATTAAATATTTACTGAACTAATGAACAATTACCTAAATTTACTTCTTCCTTGTTTGCTTTATGTTTCTTTGAGTGGCTCTTAGATATTTCCTGGCACTGATTGATTGATTGATTGATTAACAATGACTCAGTTTTAGTCTGGTTAAGCATTAAGATATTCAACCTTATGCTAAAAATGAACCTGGTACATATCAAACAAGTGAAAATATGCTTAGTTTGTATTTATATCATCTGCTTCAGTTTGCATTTATATCATCAACTTGTTGTAAATCACAGCATAATTAAATTATCCAGATACTTTAGAAGAATCTAGAAAAAAAATCTAGTAACTACTTTGCCCGCTAAATCTCGATTTCATTGTTCACTAGAGACCTCAGGAACGTGGGATGGTGGTTTACCCTTCCATGCGGCCAACAGTCTATAGAAGGATACATCCAGTTCACCTACCACAGTGGGCAAGGGTTGTCACCATTTTCTGCTTTCTTTGTGTCTTGTACCAATTCACTTAGTTTCCAGTTTCCTCTTCAGTCAGAGTAACACATGGTTAGGAAAGATCCAGGCAGCCATTTCAATTGTTTTCTGGACAGCACTGTTTACAAAGCCTTACAGGCCACAATGTTCTGATTAAACACTTAATTAGGCATAATAAAAATATTGCCAGTTTTAAATAATTGATTACTCATTAGTCTGCTATGCTAATGACAGAGCCTTGTGAATAGGAAATGGGATAAAATTTAGCCTCCGAGAAAAGTGGGCTGAAATTAGATTTTTACACTAAGATTTCTCAGAGTAAATTGCCAGCTTCCAACAGATAGGAGCCACCTCCCCACTGTTTCTTCCACTGCTTGGCCTTGAATGGCTTAGCTATTTACAGATGGAAACACTCAAGTTTGACCTGCCTGGGTATTTACTTGGGAAATTGCTGTAGGCCATGAGACTTAAAGAATCTACCCTCAGAGGAGGACGGTCCATGTCTAGATTGTAGCTGTACTTTCTCCCTTGAACAAGTGAAAAGCTCGGTCCATGTTTATTTCATTTACCATTCCCCCTTATAACACAGACTTTTTTTTATAAATTCAAATGTATAGCATTTACTATAATTTTAAGTAATATATTAATTTTTTTCCTTTTCTCCATCTTTATTAAATTGGTTATTTCTTATTTACATTTCAATTACATTGTTATTACCTTTCCCAGTTTCCAAGCAAACATCCCCCTAACCCCTCCTCCTCCCCTTCTATATGGGTGTTCCCCTCCCCATATTCCTCCCATTACCACCCTCCCCCCAGCAATCCTGTTCACTGGGGGTTCAGTCTTGGCAGGACCAAGGGCTTCCCCTTCCACTGGTGCTCTTACTAGGCTATTCATTGCTACCTATGAGGTTGGAGCCCAGGATCAGTCCATGTATAGTCTTTGGGTAGTGGCTTAGTCCCTGGAAGCTCTGGTTGCTTGGCATTGTTGTTCATATGGAGTCTCAAGCCCCTTCAAGCTCTTCCAGTCCTTTCTCTGATTCCTTCAACGGGGGTCCTGTTCTCAGTTAAGTGGTTTGCTGCTGGCATTTGCCTATGTATTTGCCATATTCTGGCTGTATCTCTCAGGTGAGATCTATATCCAGTTCCTGTCAGCCTGCACTTCTTTGCTTTATCCATCTTATCTAATTTGGTGGCTGTATATGTATGGGCCACATGTGGGGCAGGCTCTGAATGGGCGTTCCTTCAGCCTCTGTTCTAAACTTTGCCTTCCTATTCCCTCCCAAGGGTATTCTTGTTCCTCTTTTAAAGGAGTGAAGCATTTGCATTTTGGTCATCCTTCTTGAGTTTCACGTGTTCTATGCATCTAGGGTAATTTTAGCATTTGTGCTAATATCCACTTATCAATGAGTGCATACCATGTGTGTTTTTCTGTGATTGGGTTACCTCACTCAGGATGATATTTTCCAGTTCCAACCATTTGCCTATGAATTTCATAAAGCCATTGTTTTTGATAGCTGAGTAATATTCCATTGTGTAGATGTACCACATTTTCTGTATCCATTCCTCTGTTGAAGGGCATCTGGGTTCTTTCCAGCTTCTGGCTATTATAAATAAGGCTGCTATGAACATAGTGGAGCACGTGTCTTTGTTATATGTTGGAGCATCTTTTGGGTATAAGCCCAAGAGAGGTATAGTTGGGTCCTCAGGTAGTGCAATGTCCAATTTTCTGAGGAACCTCCAGACTGATTTCCAGAATGGTTGTACCAGTCTGCAATCCCACCAACACTGGAAGAGTCTTCCTCTTTCTCCACATCCTCGCCAGCATCTGCTGTTGCCGGAGTTTTTGATTTTAGCCATTCTGACTGGTGTGAGGTAGAATCTCAGGGTTGTTTTGATTTGCATTTCCCTTATGACTAAAGATGTTGAACATTTCTTTAGATACTTCTCAGCCATACGGCATTCCTCAGCTGATAACACAGACTTTTAAGCACAGCATAGTCCAGTGAATCTGAAATACTCAGTACCTAGTTTACTCAAGCAAAATTCTGGTTTTAGCTGTGCCCTTCTTGCATATTTTGAATTAAATTACACAGTGTATCATCTCATATGTAAGTATTTCTCTATATATTCCTGGAATATAATGGATCTTTAAAAAAACCATAGCTTAAAATGATCACAGCTTAAACATTAATAATGTTCAAAAAATAATAACCTAACTTGTAGACCTGGCTTACGTGAACAATTGTCTCACATACTTTTAAATGTGTTAAAATTTGTTCTTTGAATAAGAATGCAAGTGAAATCTAAAATTCAGTTTGCTCTCAACTCCTTCAATTCTCTTTTAATCAGAGGAATGCCTCTTGTATACAAGGCTTCTATTGCAACTAGGAGATATGTCTTCTAGAAGAGTGAAAGTCTAGATGGTGGTGACTATCTTTGTGAGATCTGAATCTAGAAACATCATCAGATACAGGTACAGATGTACTGATGGCATTTTAAATAATAAGTCAAGAAAATGTCTATATATTCCCAACGTCTTGTACACATATATTCAAACAGCTTGGGAAGTTCAAAGCTGTGCTGGGTTCTCCTGAACTTTTAACAAGGAAACAACCCCAAGCCAACTGAAGTGTGTTCTTCAGCAAGGTGCTTTTTTCAAGCATTTACTTTTCTAGTTTAAACAAAACAAGTTGTGTGTGCATGGGTCCACAATCGCAGGCAGCATTCTGTAATTGGCAAGGACAGTAGATATATTTCTGCGTTATTGTAAACAAAGCAGTGGGCCACACTGCATATTACTGAACCTTTATCACATACTTATTCTTATTCATTCCCCTACTCAACAGCCCACCCAAGCCCTGCCTTCCTTCTGCAGGTTCCCCCCAAAAAATTCCTGTTCTGCTCCATATCACTTTTGCTTCATAACCTATCCGTACCTTAAGAACTTTTCTTCCCTTCTAGGAGATGTCTCTGTCTCTGTCTCTGTCTCTCTCTCTCTCTCTCTCTCTCTCCCTCTCTCTCGTCTCTGTCTATTAATTTTTATTGGATAGATCATGTATTACATTTCAAATATTATCCCCTTTCCCAGTTCCCCCCTCTCCCATTCCCCTCCCTCTCTTTCTATGAGGATGCTCCCCCTCACACCCACTCACTCCTAACTCAATATCCTGGTATTCCCTACAATAGAGAAAAGAGCCTTCTCAGGGCCAAGTACTTCTCCTATTGATGTCAGACAATGCCATCTTGCACTGCATTTGTGGCTGGAGCCACGGGTCCCCCCTTGTGTACTTATTAGTTGGTGGATTAGTCCCTGGGAGCTCTAGGAGTCTGGTTGGTTGATATTGTCCTCTTCTATGGAGTTTCAAACCCCTTCATCTCCTTCAGTCCTTTCTCTAACTCCTCCATTGGGGTCCCTGTGCTTATTCTGATGGTTAGCTGCAAGCATATTAATCTGTATCGGTAAGGCTCTGGCATAGCCTCTCAAGAGGCAACCAAATCAGGTTTCTGTCAGCTAGCACTTCTTGGCATCAGCAGTAGTGACTGGGTTTGGTGGCTGCATATGGGATTGATGACAAGGTGGGGATGTCTCTGGGTGGCCTTTCCTTCAGTCTCAGCTCCACTATTTGTCCCTCTATTTCCTCCCATGAGTATTTTGTTCCCCATTCTAAGAAGGACTGAAGCATCCACATTTTGGTCTTCCTTATTCTTGAGATTCATATGGTTTGTGAATTGTATCTTGGGTATTCCAAGCTTTTGGGCTAATATCCACTTATCAGTGAGTACATACCATTTGTGTTCTTTTGATATTGGGTTACCTCACTTGGGATGATATGTTCTAGTTCCATCCATTTGCCTAAGAATTTCATGAAGTCATGGATTTTAATAGATGAGTAGTACTCCATTGTGGAAATGTACCACATTTTCTGTATCCATTCCTCTGTTGAGGGCCATCTGGGTTCTTTCCAGTTTCTGGCTATTATAAATAATGCTGCTATGAACATAGTGAAGCATGTGTCCTTGTTATATGTTGGTGAATCTTTTAGGTATATACCCAGGAGTAGTATAGTGGGGTCCTGTGGTAGCACCAATTTTTTTTTTGAGAAAATGTAAGATTGATTTCCTGAGTGGTTGTACCAGCTTGCTATCCCATTAACAATGGAGGAGTGTTCTCTTTCTTCACATCCTTGCCAGCATCTGCTGTTACCTGAAGTTTTGATCTTAGCCATTCTGTCTGGTGTGAGGTGGAATCACAGAGTTGTTTTGGTATGCATTTCCTGATGAATAAGGATGTTGAAATTTTCTTTAGGTGCTTCTCAGCCATTAGATATTCCTCAGTTGAAAATTCTTAGTTTAGCTCTGTACCATTTTTAATAGGATTATTTGGTTCTCTGTAGTCTAACTTCTTGAGTTCTTTGTATGTATTAGATATTAACCCTCTATTGGATGGAGGATTGATAAAGATCTTTTCCCAATCTATTGGTTGCCATTTTGTCCTATTGACAGTGTTCTTTGCCTTACAGAAGCTTTGCAATTTTACGAGGTCCCATTTGTCGATTCTTGATGTTAGAGCATAAACCGTTTGTGTTCTGGTTAGGAAAATTTCCTCTCTGCCCATGTGTTCAAGGCTCTTCCCCACTTTCTCTGGTTTTATGTGGAGGTCCTTGATCCACTGGGACTTGAGCGATCTCCAAGGAGATAAAAATGGGTCCATTTGCATTTTGCTATATGCTGACCACCAGTTGAACAAGCACCATTTCTTGAAGATGCTGTCATATTTCTCCACTAGATGGTTTTAGCTTTTATGTCCAAGAGCAAGTGACCTTAGGTGTGTGGGTTCATTTCTGGATCTTCAATCCTATTTCCTTGATCTACCTGCCTGTCTCTGTTCCAATACCATGGAATTTTTTTATCACAATTGCTCTATAATGAGGTCAGGGATGGTGATTCCCTGAGAAGTTTTTATTGTTGAGGACAGTTTTTACTATCCTGGGTTTTCTGTTATTCCAAATGAATTTGAAAATTTCTCTTTCTAACTATATGGAGAATTGAGTTGGAATTTTGTTGGGGATTACATTGGATCAGTATATTGCTTTTGGCAAGATGGCCATTTTTACAATATTAATCCTGCCAATCCATGAACATGGGAGATCTTTCCATTTCTGAGATCTTCAATTTCTTTCTTCAGAGACTTGAAGTTCTTGTTATACAGATCTTTCACTTTCTCGGTTAGAGTCATACCAAGGTATTTTATATTCTTTATATCTATTTTGAAGGGTGTTGTTTCCCTAACTTCTATCTCAACCTGTTTATCCTTTGAGTAGAGGAAGGCTATTGATTTGTTTAAATTAATTTTATATCCAGTCATTTTGCTGAAGTTGTTTATCAAGTTTAGGAGATCTCTGGTAGAATTTTTGGGGTCACAAATATACTATTATATTATCTGCAAATAGTGATATTTTAACTTCATCCTTTCCAATTTGTAACACTTTGATCTCTTTTTGTTGTCTGATAGCTCTGGCTAGGACTTCAAGTACTATATAGGTAGGGAGAGAGTGGGAAGCCTTGTCAAGTCCCTGATTTTACTGGGATTGCTTCAAGTTTCTCTTCATTTAGTTTGATGTTAGCTACTGGTTTGCTGTATATTGCTTTTATTATGTTTATGTATGGGCCTTGAACTCCTGATCTTTCCAAGACATTAACATGAAGTGGTGTTGAATTTTGTCAAATGCTTCCTCAGCATCTAATGAAATGATCATGTGGTTTTTTTCTTTGAGTTTTTTATACAGTGGATTATGTTGATGGTTTTCCGTATATTGAACCATCCCTGCATCTCTGGGATGAAGCGTGCTTGATCATGATGGATGATCGTTTTGATGTGTTCTTGGTTTCAGTTTGTGAGAATGTTAATGAGTATTTTTGCATTGATATTCATGAGGGAAATTGGTCTGAACTTCTTTTTCTTTGTAGGGTTTTTGTGTGGTTTAGGTATAAGTGTAATTGTGGTTTCAAAGAACTAAACAGGGTAGTGTGCCTTTGGTTTCTATTTTGGGGAATAGGTCGAAGAGTATTGGTATCAGATCCTATTGAAGTTCTGATAGAATTCTGCACTAAACCCATCTGGTCCTGGGCTATGTTTAGTTGGGAGACTTTTAATGATTACTTCTATTTCATTGTGAGTTGTGGAACTATTTAGGTGTTTTATCTGATCCTGATTTAACTGTGATACCTGAAAATTGTCCATTTCATCCAGATTTTACAGTTTTGTTGAGTATAGGCTTTTGTAGTAGGACCTGATAATATGAATTTCCTCAGACTCTGTTGTTATGTCTCCCTATTCATTTCTGATTTTGTTAATTTGGATACTGTCTTTTTGCCCTCTGGTTAGTCTGGCTAAGGGTTTATCTATTTTGTTAATTTTCTCAAAGAACCAGCTCCTCATTTTGTTAATTTTTTGTATAGATATTTTTGTTTCTACTTGGTTGATTTCAGCTCTGAGTTTGATTATTTCCTGCTGTATATTCCTCTTAGAGCTTTCAGTTGTGCTGTCAAGCCGTGTGCTCTTTCCAGTTTCTTTTTTTGGAGCCACTCAGAGCAATGAGTTTTCCTCTTAGTACTATTTTAATTGTATCCCATAATTTTGGATGTGTTGTGCCTTCATTTTCATTAAATTCTAAAACATCCTTAATTTCTTTATTTCTTTCTGACCAAGCTATCATTGAGTAGTGTTTTGTTCAGCTTCCAGATATATGTGGACGTTCTGTTGTTTTCGCTGTTATGGAAGATCAACCTTAGTCTATCATGGTCTGATAGGATGCATGGGATTATTCCAAACTTCTTGTATCTGTTGAGGTCTGTTTATGGTCAATTATATGGTCAGTTTTGGAGAAGGTACCATGAGATGCTGAGAAGCTATATTCTTTTGCTTTAGGACGAAATGTTCTATAGATATCTGTTAAATCTCAGAACTTCTGTTAGTTTCACTGTGTCTCTATTTAGTTTCTGTTCCCATGATCTGTCCATTGATGAGAGTGAGGTGTTGAATTTCCCACTATTGTGTGTGGTGCAATGTATGCTTTGAGCTTTGTAAAGTTTCTTTTATAAATATGGGTTCCCTTGCATTTGGAGCATAGATGTTCAGAACTGAGAGTTGATTTTGGTGGATTTTTCCTTTGATGAATATGGAGTCCTTCCTTATCTCTTTTGATAACTTTTGGTTAAAAGTCTTTTTTATTTAATTTTAGAATGGCCCTTTAAGTTGGGTATCTCACGCTCTTCTATACCTATTATCCTTAGCTATCGTCTTCTCATTGTGTCCTGGATTTCCTGGATGTTTTGGATTAGCAGCTTTTTGCATTTTTCCCTTTCTTTGACTGTTGTATCAATGTTCTGTATGGTATCTTCTGTCTCTGAGATTCTCTCTTCAATCTCTTGTATTCCGTTGTTGATGCGTATGTCTATGACTCCTGATCTCTTTCCTAGGTTTTTTTTATCTCCAGGGTTACCTGTCTTTGTGCTTTTTTTATTGTTTCTATTTCTATTTTTAGATCCTGGATGGTTTTGTTCAATTCCTTCACCTATTTGCCTGTGTTCTCTTATAACTCTTTAAGGGATTTTTGTGTTTTCTCTTTAAAGGCTTTTATTTGTTTACCTGTGTTCTCCAGTAATATTTAAGGAAGTTATTCATATCCTTCTAAAAGTTCTCTATCCCCATCATGAGATGTGATTTTTAACTCCAAATCTTGCTTTTCTCATGTATTGGTGTATCCAGAACTTTCTGTTTTAGGTAAACTGGGTTCTGATGATGCCAAATAGTCTTGCTTTCTGTTGCTTATGTTCTTGAGCTTGCCTCTTACCATCTGGTTATCTCTGATGTTAGTTGGTCTTGCTGTATCTGACTGGAGCTTCTCTCTCCTGTAGGCCTCTGAGCCTGTGATCTTAGGAGTAAGAGCTCTTCTGGGTGACCAGCTCTTTCTGAGCAGATTTTGGGTCTGGAGGGTTGTGGAAGCCTTAGCTCTGGATGCAGATGCAGACCGGAAGGGCCCTGTTCTAGGCTGCTTGCTGGTTCCTGTGCCCTGTGAGCTCTTGACAGGTCCCTCTTTGAGCAATTAGTGGAGCGAAAGTGGGGTCTCACCTGTGGGCTTAGGAGTGACAGCACTTCTGGTAGACCAGCTCTCTCTGGGCAGGTTTTGGGTCTGGAGGACTGTGGGACTGCCATAACTCTAGGCAGAGATGGAGACTGGAATCATGCCTTCTAATTTCGTCACTCTCTCTCTCTCTCTCTCTCTCTCTCTCTCTCTCTCTCTCTCACACACACACACACACACACACACACACACAGACACACACACAAATCTGAGTTTTGTATATGAGAAAAAAATGTGTCTTTGTCCTTCTGAGTTAGTCATTGAGGTAACAATTGTTAAAATGCCTTTTAAAATGATGTATTTATTCATATATTTTAATGTTTGTGTGTGTGGAGCTTAGGATCTCTAAGTCCATCATATGTCTGCAGTGTAGATCCCTATAAACACCCTAAGATGTCAATCCCCAGATATGGGAGTCACAGGGGCTTGTGATCTGGGTGTGTCGATCACAGTGCAGAGCTGGGAACTGCACTTGGGTCTTCTGCAAGAGCAGCAAGTGTTCTTAACTTTCTCTGTATCATCCAGTGAGAACTGTCTTCTTATTTCAATCCACCAAACCAATACTAAATTCTAATGGAAATACCACAGTGACTTTTTTTTTGCAGTGTATGATGGCTTAATAAATCTGTTCCTTTACTGAAACATCAGCAAAGCTGTAAACTGATGTTAATTGTACATGGCTGGAGTCTTAGAGCATACTTTAGTAAAAAGATGCATGGAGGGGTAAAGCACAGAAAATCAGCACTTCCTCCACAGATTTTCTTCCTGTTTAACTTTCCTAACCTTGGCTACTGGGATGATGAGAGCAGATGCCATCCATGATCTACCTTGGATTGGAATATCAGCGGCAGATCTATAGCAACCATTAAGAATCATTGACAATGCGTTTGTAAATCTCTAGAGTATAAGCATGCACATGTGCGTGTTTGTGTGTGTGTGTGTGTGTGTGTGTGTGTGTACACAAGCATACATATGCGAACACACACCACTTGTTTTTCATGAAAGACTGCCATTTTACTCTTAAGGTTGGCAAAACTGGAAGGCACAAAGCCACATATGTTCTTGGTGTCTCCTCCAAGAGACTTGAGCTACCACGATGCCTGGAAAGCAAATGCAGTGACCTTTAAAAGAATCAAGAAGCAGCTATTTCCAGTATATTACTAAATGCTACATTTTAAAGGTTCTAACCTTATTTGCTATAACTGTATAATATCAGAAAACCCTTCTGAGGGAAGGGTCTGCGTTTGTCCCACAGTACAAGTCACTTACAGAAGAGAGGAAAAAAGTTATTACTTTCCAACTTGCACACAGCAAAGTTCAACACAGATCCTTTTGTGGCTTGCTGCATTAAATGAAGTTTAAAGATTGTTTGAAGAATTGGGAGCTTCTTGACCTAACAAAAATTATAAAGCTTTCTGTAAATAACAACAGCTATGTTGTCGTGCAGAGCAATTCATAACACTACTGTACACACTGTTCCTCTCACAGTCCATGGTAGCCACGAAAAGTGAGCCTGGCTGAGCTTGTGACATTAATTCTATTCATTTTCCAGGCAATTAATAATAATAACAATTGATCTACACAGAATCAAACACATGGAATGTAACACAGAGAATCAAAATAAAGAAGTGGTATATGGAAGATAATGTTTGATTAAAAGAAGCAAATTTTTGAACTTCATAGCCATGGATTTTCACTAGTGAGCTAATTCATAAAAGCAACAGCAACAACAACAAAAACAGTAGTCTATAAATGGAATATTTCAATATTTAGTACATTTGTCAGGATTAGAATGACAGAGAGAGGAGAAAGACAGAGACAGAGAGAAATTCAGAGACATGCACAGAGAAATAGAGACAAAGAGACAAACAGGGACAGCGACAGACAAAATCCCGACTTTGATACTAGAAATAGTGCATTTTAATATTGTGCTCTATAAAACAATTACACTTGACTATGCCTCTGTCTTCTTGAACATGTTGTAGTTTACACATTGAAAATAAAAATTTTCAGCAGAGATCCCGGACACTGACCACAGCTGACTCGTCTTCTCCCTTGGTCCTACAATGGGGCAGTGTATTGTGCTTGCTAGAATGTGGGACCAAACTGGTCGGAGGTGTTTAGGCCAGGCTTTGCTTTTGAGAGAGGGTTGCACATTTTAATAATGTTTGTGGGGAATGTGGGAGACTGCATGTGCCAATTGGTCTGTTTCGAGGCTGCTGATCTAAAGAAACTCAGAACTGTCTGTGGCAAGCAAATGGAATAGAGGCTCTGATTTGCTCAGGACAAACTAAGGCTGGTGGTTTTCACACTGCTTGGCAGAGCTCCGAAGTGTCCTAAAGGTTGCCTCTGTGGTCCTTAGGGAGATGAGGGAGTCGAGGGTTACTCAGATTGCCCTCAGTCAGAACAGCTCTCCTTGTCTTATATATTGGGGTTCAGGGTTGGATTTTGTGGTAAGGACTTCGATGCTGAAAAGGTTAGGAAACCACTAACTAGTCCATCAGCTCCATGAAGAGCCTATACTCCTCTGAGTTCAGGGAAAATTCTGCTTTATTCTTCCCATGGGACTCCTACCCAGATTAGCATTCCTGGGGGCCTTTAGCCAACAGGAGCAGCAGGAACCTGGGTGGGGTAACCAACATGTTCTGCTGCTAAGCCTTCAGATAGGTGGAAGGAGTGGCTGTTATGATAGGCCAAAGGGTTGGTCTTGGTCTGCATTCCCAGAAACTTAGTTTAGATGGGACCACAGTGGGGAGTTGTGACCTGTTCTACCCTTCGTTTTAAAGGCGAGTGGAAACCGAGAGACTCTTCTGTCAGGGAAAACCAGGATGTCTTTTAGAGCCAGATAGATCCTTGGGATCAGCTCTTGGTCAAGAAGACTAAGTATGGCTCTGAAATTTTAAATCCATTTCATTTTTTTAAAATGAGGGAAATGGATATAATTTTTCAGATATCAAGTCAGTGGAGAGGATGTTCTTGCTCCCCAAAGTCCAAAGAGAGAAATAGGGACTTTGCTTAGGCCAAGGCAAGAGTAGAAGTGGGGCAAGTCAGTCTTGCAATTATCAGTCCTACTCCCCCCACTTACACTAGGGCATGCATATACTATTTTACTTCCTTAAATCAGAAACAGCAGGAGAACAGATTTGGTTTAGGAGCCTTACAATTATAAATAGATGTTTCTGTACTCTATCTAATAATTTATAAATGCCAAGTTAATTTGACTTTTATTTTTGTGGGTAAGATGTAATCATCATATTAGAATTAAATATATGAAGCCCAGAAACTTAATGAGAAAGAAAAAGATTTTTGAGCAGGTCAATGCAGCAAGTGCTTTTCTCATTTTGATCATACAACCCACATTCATAGAAGGAATAAGTTGTCAACTGTCTGATGTGTGTAAGATTTGTAAATCAGTCAGTCACAATGGAGGATCATGTGGGCCCCTTCATATTCAGAGATATCTCTAATTTACCTTTATGTAAATTCAAAACAGTTGCAAATCCTATTTGTTATTTATGAATTGCACTGTATATATTATACTGATTACTTTAGATAACTAGACTTTAGAGGTGCGCTGGATTTTTTTTGTTTGTTTTAAAGGCAGACTGGAAAATCTATTTCAATCTAGTTAGCATAAAATTGCCTAGGGGTCTTAATTGGTTTTCCAAACTCAGAATAGAAAGGCTAAGCCCAGAAGCAGAAAACAACTATGTGATACCTATGATATCTGGGGTTTTCCAGCTAGACAGAATATTCTGAAGGACTCTACTGAGGTCAGAAAAACAATTGTGTAAAGGTTGTGAAACCTTTGCTTATAAACTGAAGCCTCAGGCAAAGAAACTAATACATACACTGAACAATAAACCAGGCAGGGCAAAGAAACTAATACAGTTCGGTTTTAACAGACAAAGAGGAAAAACTGAAAAAAAAAACAATTAAAGTCCAAAGGCGGTCGGGTGTGGAAAGGAAACAAAGAGCCAAGGTGGATGGTGCAATGCTTCACTCCTTCTTTAAAAAGAACAAGAATACCCTTGGCAGGGAAGAGAGAGGCAAAGATTAAAAAAACAAGTCAGAGCCTGGTTTTTAACCCAGACAAAGAGGAAAAACTGGGAATCTCAGCAGAAAAAAAATGTTTAATTAAGAAGTCACTTAAAGCAAAAGATTTAACCAGTAGCTCCCTCGTGACTTGGGAATACCACAGTTCCAAAAGGTCCTGGACTGTGTGACAAGAAACCAAAGTTCTATTAGCAAGGGTTGTCTGTCAAGAGACAAACTACTGAAGAGTGTTTCAGCTGTTCTTGTTGGGAGTCTCTAGAATGAAACAGAACGATTGTTGATTTTCAGTGTGACCAAGCATCATAGGAAGACAAATGCCATGTTTTGCACTGTTTATGCGGTATATCTCCTGCAGCCTGAGAAATGGGAAGATGAACCCAAGAAAGTGGAAGCCAGTGAAGTCTCCCATAGTGGGATATCTTAAACTGTCTGTGAATAGGCTTGTCATCTTTTATGCAGCCCCACCTTTTTTTCTCTCATAGTCAATAGAGCAAATTTTGTGTATAAGATGGTTATGTTTAATGACAACTCAACAAAGGTAATCTAAAGCAACTGTATTAATAAAGATACACTTTTCAAGTTTCTTCTAGTACTTTCTATATTAGTTATTTTCCCTATAGGATCAGAAATATATATATATATATATATATATGTGTGTGTGTGTGTGTGTGTGTGTATACTTACATATGTGTGTTCATACATACGTGTGTGAATATATCTTATGTATATGAATTTATTGAGAGTATTTTAAAATAGTGACAGTGGTAGAGTCTCACCTAAGAACTAAGGGCCCAGTAGTGACTCAGTCCATGAGTTTTGGTGCCTCAGTAGTCCATGCAGTGTCACCCAGTCTAACACCAGAAATCTGAAGGGTTATTGGAGAGAACAAGTACATGACGGAAGCCTGGAAATACTGTTTCTGACATCAGTGAAGGAATAAGCAGTCTTGACTGGGTAAATCCACTCAGAAGTAGGAGGGAACGCAAGCCCAGAAAAGGATAAGATGATGATATTCCTTTTTCTTGGACTGTCAGCAGAAGGTGCAGTCCACAGTCATGATAAGTCTTCCCACATCAATCAAAACCACCCAGACACTTTTTCAGGCAAGACTCCCTGCCCAGGTGTTTCTAATTTGTAGTAAGTTGACATTGAAACTAACCATAATACGTTCCTTTGACAAATTTAGTCATTGGAATTACCAAATAAGACTGGAGCCCAATAATGGGTTGGATTCTAAAAAGGACAGTAATAGGACATGTTAGTTTAATCAGCTCATAACAAGCCAGAACAATGCAGAGATGGCCAGCCTAATATAAGCCCCAAGTTGCAGGTAGACCTCAGGCTTATAACCACAGTCATTTTGGACTCCAATCTCTCAGGCTGCCATCCTCTATGATAGTAATAGTCCACTAACTGTGTCTTTCCTATTGACTAGGCACTTGGTATGAGGTCATTCATTTACAGTTCCCAATAATCCTCTGTAGTGGGTCCTTTGATCATTCCATATTCCTACCAAGAGAATTGACATTCCAAGAAACCAATAGACTTTCCAAGGCCCGAGATGCTTGCTGAAGCTAAATTTCAGATTAGTGTATTGATTTCTGAGTATTGATTACCTCACAGGGTTTTGTAAGGATTCAAACACTCCTGACACTCCTTTGCCCATCTGAAAATGCTTTCATTTTGACATACTGCAAACATGTAGCATTTAGGCTATGTGATGTGACCCATTGTGATAGTCTATTGTGTGTGTAAAGTTAGCTAAGCCAGAGTTCCCAAGTCACACATCATTCTTTGAAAGTGTTTTCCAAATTAAACCAGCCATTTAAACTCCAGAATTATGAGTAATACAGATTATTTTCTTTAATGTGTGTTGGCCTCATTTAATCAGTTCAAGAACTTACTATGAGTGTTGACTGACCTTCTCTGAAGAAGTTGCCTTTGAGTATGAACTGCAACATCAATTCCTCTTTCAATATCAATTCATCCAATCCATGTGCAAAATTCTGACTTTGCAGTTTCCACAATTCCATAAAATAGCTCACATGTATGTATCATTTGTATTACTATATTTGCATATGCATACATGGATATGGACATAAATGTATAGATAGGCATGGCATTGTTTCTGTTGTTTCTGTTTCTTTAAATAACTCATCATCGTTGATTACAATGGTAACTGAAATGTCAAAATCTATCTTGGTCCAGAGGCAATTTTACCAGCCTATAACAATTCCATGTGCTTATTGTTAACTATGGGAATCATACAATCCTCCAGTTTTTCTACCCTCAACCTCTCGGATCACATTTGTTTGCTCTCACTTATAGAGATATGGTTTACTTGCAAAGAAACTTGGGTGTCACCAGTCACAAGTGCCAGTAGTGTGTTTTAACTACTCAAGGTTGCAGCTAATATGGTCTGCCTACTGTCACCTTAGACATGCCTTATTTTCCTAAAATCTAGACATATTTGAGGTTTAACTAAATGTACACATGGGCCACTTTTTAAAGGAAAACCTAAAATTTGCTAGGCGTGGTGAGCACATTCAGAATTAAAGGGACATCCTTGAGCCGAAAGCACCAATAAAGTAAATCATAGCAGTAGTTATCTGTATCAACTCTACCTCAAAGCTCAGAAAATATCATGGAAGCAATGAAAGACTATAAGAGCTGTAGATAAAAGAAACCTTATTAAGGCTCAAGCACACATTGCACCTCACACAATAACAGTAGGAAATTTCAACACCCCACTCGATCATGGAAACAGAAATTAAACAGAGACATAGAGAAACTAACAGAAGTTATGAACCAAATGGACTTAACAGATATTTATAGAACATTCCATCCTAAATCTAAAGGATATACCTTCTTTTCAGCACCTCATGGAACCTTCTCCAAAATTGACCATATAATCAGTCACAAAACAGGCCTCAACAGGTACAGGAAGATAGACATAATCCCATGCATCCTATCAGATCACCCCGTACTAAGACTGGTCTTCAATAACGACAAAAATGACAGAAAGCCCACATATACATGGAAGTTGAACAATGCTCTACTCAATGACCAGTTGGTCAAGGAAGAAATAAAGAAAGGAATTAAAGACTTCTTAAAATTTAATGAAAATGAAGATACAACATTCGCAAATTTATGGGACACAATGAAAGCAGTACTAAGAGGAAAACTTATAGCTCTGAGTGCCTGCAAAAAGAAACAGGAGAAAGCATATGTCAGCAGCTTGACAGCACACCTAAAAGCTCTAGAACAAAAAGAAATAAATAAACCCAAGAGGAATAGAAGGCAGGAAATCAAATCAAACTGAAATAAAGGGTGAAAAATCAACTATACAAAGAATCAACAAAACCAAAAAAGGACTTTAGCTCAAAGAATCAACAAAACCAGGAGCCTGGTTCGGGTTTGAAAAAAAGCAAAAAAAAAAAAAAAAAAAAAAAACAAAAAAAGACAAACCCTAGCCAGACAAACCAGAAGTCAGGGCCAGAGAGTGTGTCCAAATTAACAAAATCAGAAATGAAAAAGGAGACTAACAACAGAATCTGAAGAAATAAAAAAAATCATCAGATCCTACTACAAAAGCCTATATTAAAAAAAAACTGGAAAATCTGAAGGAAATGGACAATTTTCTAGACAGATACCAGGTACTGAAGTTAAATCAGGAACAAATAAACCATCTAAACAACCCCATAACTCCTAAAGAAATAGAAGCAGTCATTAAAGTTCTCCCAACCAAACAAAGCCCAGGACCAGATGGGTTTATTGCAGAATTCTGTCAGACCTTCAAAGACCTCATACCAATACTGTCCAAACTGTTCCACAAAATATAACAGACAGATCCCTACCAAATTCCTTCTATGAAGCCACAATTACTCTTATTCTGAAACCACACAAAGACCCAACAAAGAAAGAGAACTTCGGACCAATTTCCCTTATGAATATTGATGCAAAAATACTCAATAAAATTCTTGCAAACCTAAACCAAGAACATATCAAAATGACCATCCATCATGATTAAGTAGGCTTCATCCAGGGCTGCAGAGATGGTTTAATATACGAAAATCCATCAATGTAATCCACTATATAAACAAATTCAAAGATAAGAACCACATGATCATTTCATTAGATGCTGAGAAAGCATTTGACAAAATTCAACACCCTTCATGATAAAAGTCCTGGAAAGATCAGGAATTCAAGGTCCATACCTAAACATAGTAAGAGCAATATACAGCAAACCAGTAGCTAACATCAAACTAAATGGAGAGGAACTTGAAGCAATCCCACTAAAAGCAGGTACTAGACAAGGCTGCCCACTCTCTCCCTACTTACTCAATATAGTGTACTCAAAGTCCTAGACAGCAATCAGACAGCGAAAGGAGGTCAAAGGGATACAAATTGAAAGGGAAGAAGTCAAAATATCACTATTTGTAGATGATATGATAGTGTACTTAAGTGAACCCAAAATTCCACCAGAGAACTACTTAACCTGATAAACAACTTCAGCAAAGTGTCAGGGTATAAAATTAACTCAAACAAATCAGTAGCCTTCCTCTACTCAAAGGATAAACAGGCTGAGAAAGAAATTAGGGAAATGACACCCTTCACAATAGTCCCAAATAATATAAAATATCTTGGTGTGACTTTAACCAAGCAAGTGAAAGATCTATATGACAAGAACTTCAAGTCTCTGAAGAAAGAAATTGAGGAAAATCTCAGAAGATGAAAAGATCTTCCATGCTCATGGATTGGCAGGATTAGCATAGTAAAGATGGCCATTTTGCCAAAAGCAATCTACAGATTCAATGCCATCCCCATCATAATTCCTACTAAATTCTTTATAGGGATAGAAAAAGCAATTTGCAAATTCATTTGGAAAAACAAAAAAAAAAAACAAACAAAAAAAAAAAAAACAAAAAACAGGATAGCGAAAACTATACTCAACAATAAAAGAACTTCTGGGGAACTCACCATCCCTGACTTCAAGCAGTATTACAAAGCAATAGTCATAAAATATGTACAGTATTGGTACAGAGACAGGCAGATATATCAGTGGAACAGAATTGAAGACCCAGAAATGAACCCACACACCTATGGTCACTTGATTTTTGACAAAGGAGCTAAAACCATCCAATGGAAGAAAGATAGTATTTTCAAAAAATGGTGCTTGTTCAACTGGAGGTCAGCCTGTAGAAGAATGCAAATCGATCCATTCTTATCACCATGTACAAAGCTTAAGTCTAAGTGGATCAAGGATTTCCACATCAAACCACATACACTCAAACTAATAGAGGAAAAAGTGGGGAAGAGTCTCGAACACATGGGCACTGGGGAAAATTTCCTGAATAAAACACCAATGACGTATGCTCTAAGATCAAGAATCGACAAATGGGACCTCATAAAACTGCAAAGTTTCTGTAAGGCAAAAGACACTATCATTAGGACGAAACGGCAACCACCAGATTCGGAAAAGATCTTTACCAGTCCTACAACTGATAGAGGGCTAATATCTAAAATATACAAAGACTCAAGAAGTTAGACTCCAGAAAGCCAAATAACCCTATCAAAAGTGGGATACAGAGCTAAACAAAACATTCTCAGCTGAGGATTATCGAATGACCGAAAAGCATCTAAAGAAATGTTCAACATCCTTAGTCATCAGGGAAATGCAAATCAAAACAACCCTGAGATTCTACCTCACACCAGTCAGAATCACTAAGATAGAAATCTCAGGTGACAGCAGATGCTGGCAAGGATGTGGAGAAAGAGGAACACTCCTCCATTGTTGGTGGGATTGCAGACTGGTACAACCATTCTGGAAATCAGTCTGGAGGTTCCTCACAAAATTGGACATTGCACTACCTGAGGACCCAGCTATACCTCTCTTGGGCATATACTCAAAAGATACTCCAACATATAACAAAGACACGTGCTCCACTATGTTCATAGCATCCTTATTTATAATAGCCAGAAGCTGGAAAGAACCTGGATGCCCTTCAACAGAGGAATGGATACAGAAAATGTGGTACATCTCCACAATGGAGTACTACTCAGCTGTCAAAAACAATGACTTCATGAAATTCATAGGCAAATGGAATGAACTAGAAAATATCATCCTGATTAAGGTAACTTAGTCACAGAAAAACACACTTGGTATGCACTCATTGATAAGTGGATATTAGCCAAAAAGCTCAAATTTCCCAAGATGCAATCCACAGACCACAGGAAGCTCAAGAAGAAGGATGACCAAAATGCAGATATTCCCTCTCCTTCTTAAAAGGGGAAAAAGTATCCATAGGAGGGGATATGGAAGAAAAGTTTAGAGCAGCGACTGAAGGAATGGCCATTCAGAGCCTGGCCCACATGTGGCCCATATATATATATAAAACCACCAAAACTAGATAAGATTGATGAATCTAATAAATGCATGCTGAAAGGGACTGGATATAGATCTCTCCTGAGAGACACATCCAGAGCATGTCCAATACAGTGGTCAATGCTAGCAGCAACCCACTGAGCTGAGAACAGGACCACCCTGGAGGGAATTAGAGGAAGGACTGGAAGAGTTGAAGGAGCTTGCAACCCTATAAAAACAACAATGCCAACCAACCAGAGCTTCCAGGGACTAAACCACTACTGAAAGACTCAAGGCTCCAACTGCATATGTAGCAGAGAATAGTCCCTTGCTCCTGCCAAGGTTGGACCCCCAGTGCAGGGGAATATGGGGGGCAGTAAGGGGGATGTATGGGGGGAATATCTGTATGGGGGAGGGGTAGGGGAGGGGATGGGGACTTATGGATAGGAAACGGGGAAGGTGAATAACATTTGAAATGTAAGTAAAGAAATATATCTAATAAAAAAATTTAAAAAAAATTAAGAGCTGTAGAAATCAGAGAGTCCTGTGGATGGATAGCTGCTAGGCATGACACCCTTTAGAATCCTGATCTTACAACAGACATGGTTGTCTAATTAAGATCTACATAAAACTGACCAATCATTGGCCTGGCACAGAGCTGAGGAGGGAAGTCTTAGAGGCCCCACCCTTCTCTGAGAAGCTATGTGAAGTTAATGGATGTTTAGAAAAGGAGCAGCATTAACTTCAGTGCTGTTCTGAGAAGCTACCCTCGCTTCTGTAAACAAGCTCTTGCTGACTTGCTGAGAGCAATTGTAATGTTATGGGGTCATCAGAAACAGAACAAACAAGGCTGCCTTAGGAGCACAAGTTGAGATAAGGAAAAGGATCACTGAGAGTGGAAAAGGGTAAAGTAAGGTAAGGGAGAGCAACTGTGCTCATAATGTATTCTATACATATATGAAAATGTCAAAACAAAACACAATATGCACAATTAGTATATAGTAGCAGAATGCCTTATATTTTAGCATGACAGATCCAAGCTATTTTCATATAGCCTACAATGATGAAACATTCCGGTTGGACACTTGAAATAGTGCTCAGAAAAATGTATTTAATTCACTAGTTTTTAATCACTTACTATAAACATCATCTTTTCCAACAGCTGACACACTTAATTTACATACTAGGAGTCTCCTACCCAGCCTATTTCTCCCAAGGTCATGCTGAAAAGGGACATACTCAGGGTGGACATCTGAGTCATTGTCCTGGATTCACAGTAGCTTTTAGCACGGAATCATGATCAGGAGGCACACCTGTTCTCAGAAGAGAACCAGCATGAGGGTGGGCACTGAGGACCAGGCTTTTTGCTCTTAAATCATTAAGGTTCTGTCTCTCCTGGCTGCATGAACAGTTACAGTAGCTTCAGTTCTGACCAGTATGTCCTGGGCAAGTTTATTCTATGGAGCATACCCCTGTTACAGACACGCACACACGCATGCGTGCCCACTTGCACACACAGACAGGGTATTATCTAGTAGGGGAGTCTCTAGGGTGATATGCATTTTCAGAAATAAAAAAGCAAAGAGAAAACTAAGTTATATTATTTTACCTATTTGAGATGAAGTTTGTCAAATGCTGGTATAACTATGCATCTTTGTATAGAACAGCACCTTCCATTGTGCCCCTGAGATACGGTGAGATGGCTCATGACATCATATGCCACCCACATTACATGACATCTGAATGGTGGCATCTTCCAGACCCTATTTCCAAACAAAATAGTATTAAGGACAGTGCCTTAGTTTTATACACTTCTTGTAAGTAGAGTGACTTATAATTGACATAAATATTTATATCTCATTTTATATAATGAAAAATACTTATTTAGAAGTCTTACTAGGATGGCTGCATGAATAATAAAGTCAATATCTAACTTTGATATGAAATTTAATTAACTTCCTATGTAAAATATTATGCAGAGTCCATTAAAACATTTATCAGAAAATATTACAATAGTTTGTAGTATGAGTTAATAAATCACTCAATGTTAAATATTGCATAAAATTGATTATTTTGAGCACTCAGAGACACTGCTAAAATCAATGGCATCATTTGGCAACTTCAAATTTCCCATAAAACATTTTTCTTTTAAAACCCTCGAATCATTTTGTTGACAGACTTATCAAATTAAGACAGAATATTAAGCCTAGAATGATGGTGCATTTGTAATTCTAGTGCTTAATAAGTGCAGGGTGGGAGACCTTACATTTGTATTTATTTAATATATGTTTTAATTTAAAGCAATTGAAAATACACATAAGGAAAATACACATACTCCCAGAAGGAAAATGAAAACAGGTAGCTAGGAGAGAGGTGGGTTTCAAGCATGGTACACTCTCATAGTACAAGATCTGTGTGCATGATATTTCCTCTTATAACAAAGATATTATCATTAAAGCCAACTGCCTACACAACCATCTGTTCAATCTCATAATTCACATTATCATTCATCAAACTATTTGAATTCTGCAGATTCATTTCATTTTTCGAAAACTTGCAAGGTTGTATGCTTATCACCTATTGATAAACATCTATTAGTTTGCTCAATACCACACTTGTTTTCTGACGTAGTAAAATGGCCCATAAGGAAGCAAAACTCAGAGAAATGCTTAGGAGGGAAAAATTTGTTGTTATTGTTGTTTGTTTGTTTGTTTTATCCCTCTTAATGTGTTGTTCTAAAATGTAAGGGGGACAACAAGGCCTACTGAGTTACTCTGCTGTAATCCAGCAGTGTGAATCACAGTAGACAGCCCTGGATTTCATCAGATCTTTAAAATAAAGATGTGCAGGCTAGAAAGATTTTGAACAAACTTTGGCAAGAGAGAGTAGAGCATAATGCAAAAGAGGAAAATATAGTAAGACAGTAGAGTTCAATCAAACTCTACAGTGCAGAAGAATTATGCCCTTAACATAAAATTCCTGAATTCTGTAGACAATCTCAAGGCACCAAGGAGACTCAGAGGGAAAAGAAGACCCGGGACTTAGCTACAGTCTCAATATATCCAGAATGCAGGGATTCAGTTCCTAAATAGTTCGTCTGTAGATCTACTAGGATTAGGAGTTGTTTGTTTTATGTCAGAATGATCTTAGACATCTTTACACAGAAAATTAGACACATAAGGTCCCTACTTTGGTGGCGTTTATAGAAATGTTCAGATAGAACTGAGTGCCAGCCGCAGACAGTGTTAGGAATAGAATGGCAGCAGAGAGGGATCACGGGCAAGCTGAGCTCTGGAGAGAATCATGCAGGAAGGACTTCTGAAGTGCAAATTATTTTTGAGACTCAGTTGTGTTGTGTGATATTCTTTTTCTTAAAATTTTTTATGAGAGGATATTTTGTTGAGAATAGACATGTGGTTGGGTTCTGTTTGTTTGTTTGTTTGTTTGTTTGTTTGTTTGTTTGTTAGTTTTTGGAAGGTGCCTGGAAAGGGTGGGAAGGGGGCATGTGATTTTTGTTAGAGTGGAGCCTGGAGAGAACACATGATCTTAAGAAAAGCTATAAATATAACTAGCAGACGGCAGACAATGCTATGGCATTGGTTCACCTTGCCACTCTTTATTGATCTTCATTAGGCTTTGCTGATGCTGGTCTTCATTGACAGCATTGGTTCACCTCGTCTTCTTTGCTGATCATTACTTGTTGTGATTTCATAGAGGAAAATGCACTAAAGAATTTCTTGTGATGTTCTGGGGGCTCCTTGATGCTTCCACACAGACCTGGGCCTATTGGCAAAGCCTTGCTGTTTCTTCTGGATTGAACTGCCATTGCTGACATGTGAGTAGTGTTTGTGAGTGGATAGACTTACTGCTGCTGATTCCTGTGAACTGAACTGTTGATATCCTGACAACAAAGATTTGAATTGCCCCAAAGAACTATTTCTAAAGAGGTCCACACTCCCCCTTTGCCCTATTAACCTTTTGTTTCCATTATCTCTGGTGGATGGTGAGCTGGAAGGGAGGGTAAATCATATAAGAACCTTTATTAAAATAGGCTTTGAAAAATCTAAGCCTATAGACTTTTCATGCAGGTGACATCAGAATGTAAAGGACTTGAGGTGAGAGGTAAGAAAGCAAGGTTTGAGAGAAGATTCTAGGTGCAGAAGACAGTGAGTAAAGACTCCAGAGTAAGCAGGGAAGTTAATATGTTCAAAGAACAAAAAATGTCAGCCTGCAGAGATACCTCAGTAGTAAAGAGTGCTTGCTGTTTCTGCAAAGGACCAGAGTTCAGTTAACTTCTGCTCCAGGAGTGCTGACATTCTCTGCTGGAATCCAAGTATGCCTGTATGCCAGCACTTGTGAGCATGTGTGCGCACATACACACACACACACACACACACACACACACACACACACCTCACATGCAATAAAAACCTGGGAATAAAATTAGCCAGAGAAATGAGAGCTAGACCTCTACAATGAAAACTTTATGGTATGGAGGAAGAACTTGAGGAAGACACTAGAAGATGAAAAGACCTTCCACGCCATGGATCTACAGAATTGATCTTGTGATAACAGCCATTCTGCCAAAACCAATCTACAAATTCAGTGCAATCTCGATCAACATTCTATGGTCATTCTTCACAGTAGAAAAATTAATCCGAAAATGTATGTGGATCAATAAAAGTCTGAGGAAAGCCAAATCAGTCCTTACTAACAAGAATACTTTGGTGGGGGTAGGGGCCACCACCATACTTCAAATTATACTACCGAGCTATAGTAATCAAAAGAGAAAATGCAAGCATCAAAACAAGTATAGAGATCAATGAATGAAACTGAGGTGGCAGACAGAAGTCCACACCACTACAGGTAACTGATTTGACAAAGGTACAAAAAAAATGTACATTTGATTAAAAGCAGCACCTTCAACAAATAGTTAGGTAAAAGCTAAGTCACTACATGTAGAAAAATGAAACTAGATACTAGTTTTCATCCTGCACAAGGTTCAATTCCAAAATGGATCAATTACGAGCTAATTAAAGTGTACACAAGTTGACACATTAATGGTTTAATGGTCAATGTATAGAAAGCTTGCCTCGCCAAAACTCAAGAAGTAAATGTGGGAGATGTTTTTAAAATGTTTAGCCTTCTGGGATGGCCAGAGTAAAACACAGTGATCTGGACAATGTAAAAGTTGAACCAATAGCTTTTTATTTTCTTCCAGATCTGAAGAATGGCAGGCAGAGCTCTCGGTGTCTGCAAGACTGGGAAGGATTCTGGAGCATAATTTAAACAAACAAACAAACAAACAAACAAATCCTTTATGGGTTTCTGACGTTTTCTTAGACTATTTTGTGCAATAAGTCCTTAAATAACGAGTTTGTAGGTGAAAGCACACTATTATGAGCATACTATTATTTATGAGCTCCCCCTCACTTGGCTACCTTACTTTGATAACCACAAAAGAGCCCCGCCAGTGCTTTATTGGGATATGGTGTACTGCTGTGTTTGCCAGCAAACCTGAACTTACATCTTTCCGTAGTAAAGTTTCCATGGTATCACAGCAGCCAGAAGAAGGCAGTACTAAGAAGTCATACATAGCTGCTTGAAGGCTCCAAGAACAACACTTTGACATCCCTTACTCAACATACGCCAAAGCCACATCTCTGGGCATAGCTCCCGAACTAATGACTAACTGTGTGGAATTTTTTTCTACAAAATAGTCAGCAATGTCCGCAAATACATAATAAATAAACATGGTGATTTTAGGATGGCCATAAAAATAAGTATAAATCAAAGGTTTAATCAGAAGGGATCTTAAGGCAATATGGATGTATTTGCCTAATAAGATAATATAAAGTTATCAAAGATTTCACCTTTGAATAAGGTATGTTACAAGAAACATAATAAAATTATAAATACATTGGTATTTTGATATAAAATCCAGGCTCAACTGTGTAAAAACATATGAATATATTCAAAATGATCTAAGGAGAGGCAGGATGTAGCTCCCCGCTAGAGCTCTTGTTTGGCATGGATAAGACCCTAGGTTTGGTTCCCAGCACCATCAAAACATTCTCTAGAGCAGCTATCTTCAAATACACAATTTTTGTCAATCTTAGTTACATTATCATAGTATAGAATATTAGAAGCCACTAAATCCCCTATGATCCCGAGTCTAACAACCATTATTCTCAAAAAATGATAGATACATGAATTGAAATATCACATTGTAATATATATAATTATTATGTTTATTAAAATGCTAATAAGCAAAAGATATTTCTGGGCATGTACTTGTAAGTCTAGCTGAGGCAGGAAGATTAAAAAGTTAAAGGTCAGGGCTAGATAGAAAGATTACGCAGCAAATAAGGCACTTGCTGCTACACCTGGAGCTCTGAATTTGATCTCCAGAATTCACATGGTGAAGGGAAGACTTCTGTAAGTACCCTGATGACTTCCACATATGTCTCGCACGCCCCTAAACACACACACACATGCACATGCACTAGCACATGCCTGTATGCACACACATACACATACACACACAAACACGCACATCTGCATGCGCGCACACACACAAAAGAATGTAAAACACTAAAGGAGAAGAGTGTAAAGTCACCCTGTACTGCCCAGTGAGTTCCAGACCCTTCCAACTATGTAGCAAGACTGTGTCTGGAAAATAAAAGAAAAAGACACAAATCAGCAACAATGACCAGAAACAAACAAACAAAAAAAATTAACAACAATGCAGTAAGGAACGTGAAAATGGCAAGAAGAAAGCATGTGTGGGTAGAACAGCTGCATCAGGAAGCAGTCAGTGTTTGAACAGCGATTGGTGCGTAAAGAAAACATTTTTACCGTGTTCTTCCTTTTTTTTTTTCCCTCTGTATTTTCTACCCAATTATGAGAAGCAACTATTTATTTAAGTCGGGTTTTGCAGGATAAGGCAGAGGTTAAAATGCACCAGAAGCAGGTGGTTTATGTAGTAATGAGTGACTTGAGAAAATCAAAAGCTAACATGTTTATGAAGAATTCAAAGTGAAAGAGGCCATAAAATGATCACTAACCATGCCACAGAGGCTTCCTGCTGTCCGTGAAAACCTTACTCGCTACAGACAAAGATAACCACGAGTCCCCTGGGTCCAGCTCCATTCTCTTCAACAAGGTCCCACTTGATGCTGATCCTAGGAGTGAAACTCCACCTTCAGCCTATCGCTCTGCACACTAGAAAACCAGAGGCCTGTCTCTCAGACGTCGGAAATGACAGAGGCATTCTAAGAGAGCCTACATCACCCTTTTCAGTCTCCAGAGGACCAAGCGGCTGTGTGAAATCTACCAGCTTCTCTGACTTCCTATTTCAACTTCCCTCTGCTTGGGCATCTCCTTCTTCCCACCCCCTTCCCTTTTAGCCTCATGTCTGCTCCCAAGGACTGTCCCATTTATAGTTCAGAAAACATTACACGGTCAAAGTCATATCCACAGTGAAATGATACTAGTTCTGTGACCCTCCGCTAAAGTGTGCGATTAGTTATTGTCATAATTTTAACTTTACTTCTCAGACTCCGCAGCCCACAGATACGCCGCAAATCAGTCACAGGTCAGTGGAGTCCTGTTCTTGACAGGGAGGCTCTGCCGTGGGAACACAGGGTAGGGAGGCTCCGCTCTTCCTCTGTTGGAGCAGAGGGCAGGGAGGTACTGTTCTTCCGGCAAAGGGCAGGTAAGCGTTGCCTCCTCTTTATAAGAAAGAAGGGCATTAGAAACAGATGCGGGAGTTTCCTGAAAACGTGCCCAGTCCAACTTTAACCACGCGTTGTTCAAAAGACATTATTTTTGTGAATCTCAAGTAGAAAAACCTAATATGAATTCAATTTTAAAGAAAAGGCAGTGTGGAAAGAGAAGAGGAAATTCATGGTTCTTGGAACAATAGCTTGCAAACAAACTTTAAGCTCTTGTACTGTTCTGGTGGCTTGTGTTTGACACTCTACATTCAAAGGACTACCAACATTATGCAATATATTTCCTAGCACATTTAACCAACCCTTCCCCACTTGTCAGAACATCTCTGCTTTTAAGCAAACTCTCCCAGAATATTGTAGCACTGTTTCTCGGATTGGACATCAGGGCCTTGGCTTATCCCATCAACCTCTTCCTTGGGCAACAGTCAGTGTGGTCCAGTGGGTTTCGCAGCAGTAAAGGGGTGGCGACATGGTAATCCCTCCTGAGGTCCGATCCGAACTGCTTGTGTTCCGAGCTGAATGCACTCCTCCTTTGTTCTGTTCACTGCCTCAGACAGAAAGCAATCATCCTGACTGAAATGTATCTAGAGCCAAGGCTCCATGTAAATTACAGAGAGAGATGACAAATTTCATGGCCTGGTTATGGTCAAATGGCGAATTTCACAGTTTGTCATGTATTAATAGAAAAGAAAAACAAATACAAATGAAGTCATCCCAATTGTGAGAAATAATTCCAGAGTGACTGATGAAGTCAAACAAAGGGGGCAGACAGAATGAGGGACAATCAACATGCAGCCCATGATTTTAAATTTAATAAAAAAAAAAAAGACCCTGTAGCTTTATTCTCAAACATCTCCCTAGTAAAGGTTTAATCCAAACATACCACATTTCACCCTGAGCCCCGGATGAGAAAGCCTGAATTCCAAAGCCTGGGCATGTCTCCTTTTCAAGAGGAAATAAAGCATCCGTGAAATGTTTTCGTGACGGAGATGGAGGGCCAATCTTAAGGGTCATCGGTGACACCGGGATTGACCAGGAGATTTATCTACAGGTTCGGAAATGTATGGTTTATCCAATCCACCTGAAAAATATCTTTAAAAGAAGAAGCCCCATCCGTACACTCCATTTTCGTCAGTTCTATTTCAACCTTAACTTTTCTTCTTGCTGCCTCTGTAATCTTGTGAAATAAGTGTCGTCTGGGGCTTCATCCAGATACCCTAATCAAGGGATTCTAATGAGGGTCTTAAGAAGAATTTACTCTGTCATGGTCATCTCTATAGAGTCAGATTCTCTAGCCGTGGCTTAGGCCGACATTCCCATAGCTTTTATGACCTGCTACCCACTGTTTCCACTCCTCGATGGTAGGGGAGCATGAGCACTGTTTCACACTGCACCTCATTTATTTCTGGCCATATCGGTTGATGACCCATGAGCTTTTGTGTCTTCCTAGAGCAGTGATGTTTGTGAAGGAGACGTTTCTAGAGTCTAGCACGATAATTCGCAGCTAGATGGTTCTCGAGCACCGAGTTTCAGACGGCATTTGTAAATCTGACCAGGTGGACCACACCCATTCCACGTGACTATTTCTCTTAATCACTTTAGATTGCTTTAGAAAAAAAATAATGGATCCTGATGAGAACACGGTAGCTGGCAAATGTAGAAGACAAAACAGATTTTGTCAGGAGTCACATAGAAACTGTCCAAACCAATGAACTAAAGCAGGCACAGAGTATGCAGAGGACTTACAGAAAAAAGAAACCATCCAATTCCCCCCCAACAAATGCAGCACGGTTGATTTCCACACTACTATTAGAAGTGTAACCTTTGGCTTATTTTCAGCTTTGAAAATTATGACTCCAGTGTTCAGAACGAATAATGATGTCTCTGTTGTATTCAATGAAGAGATACTTAATGTGTAGAAAGACAACATTTCTTCATCTCACCGGTTCCCTTCCGTGCCTATACAACAGCCTGCCTCAGGCTCTCACCTTCCTCGCATGTCACCTTAGAATGTGTGCGTCTGATTTAACTGGAATGTAAGTTCCCTTAGGGTGGAATCTTCATCCTCTTTTTATCCATCTCTAGAGCACTTGGGGAAATGCAGAGCCATAAGCTCTAGCTGGCTTTAGAGATACTCGTAAGGCCCACAGTAAGGCTATCTACTGCACAGATTGCTAATTTAACTGGAGTTGTTTGCAACAGGTCTTCCTAACATCATTGCTAAGGATGCAAGTCTTCTGAGCTCCCTGGAACTTACCCACTTAATATTCCCAGGCCTGCTGTAGAGAACAGTTTCCTATGCAAATACAGCCACTCAGCTTTCAGATCATAGAAGTTCTACATTAAGGAAAGGCTGCTGGCACATCTGGTGTCCCATCAAGTTCCAAATATCGCCATCAGCAGAGTGAGCTCAGCCTCAGAGGGCGAGGATAAAGGCACTAGCCTCTGGCTGAGCCGCTTTCACATTCTTAATGGAGTCAGGGAAAAATGCAGCCATTTGTTCTGCTACTGACAAATGCTGTAGCGTCTGGGAGGGAAGGCAGAACTTAATGGGAACCTGTGAGGCACGAGGTCTCACAAGGGTACTGCTGTTTTCAAAACACAGAGTACAGAATACAATACTTTACTCTCTCTCTCTCTCTCTCTTTCTCATCTTGAGCTAAAATGGGGATAGAGCATCGGGGGAGAGAATAAAATACCATAAATCTAGTCTAGAGAATTTTCTTCCAAAATTTAGAAACTGGGGAAATTGTAGTGTTGAGTGAACAGAAGAAACTTAAAGGAGCCAAGGCAGGCCTAGGGTGACGGCTCAGGAGGTAAAAGCAAGGTGTGAGGACCCAGGCTTAAATCTCTGAAACCCACATAAAAACTGGGTGTGTTACACAAGCATCTGTAATCTCTGTGTCCTGTGGAGAGAAGGAAACAGGAGGATCCATGGAGGCTTGTAGGCTAAGCATCTGTAAAATATAGCAAAATAACAAAACACTGTATGTTAAACAGGGCAAGGCCCAAAACTTAAGGTTGTCCTCTAACTGCCACAGACACATCCTGGCATAAAAACATTGGCATTACACACACACACACACACACACACACACACAGAGACACAGAGAGAGAGAGAGAGAGAGAGAGAGAGAGAGAGAGAGAGAACACGTGCACACAGACACAAGTAAACATGTACATTGTGCACACATACACATAAATACATTTCAAAAAAGCAACCCAAAGTAATCCTTGAAACTTTGGCCAAATTGGAAGAACAGAGAAAACAGAGAATTGAACTACACAGATATACAACTAGAAGCAGGATGAATCAAAAGAAACAATGGTGACAATGGACTATAGAGAATGTCCAAGTTTGTTTGATTTCCCTCTTCTGCCAGTTGAACTTAGAGGCTTAATTAATGAAGTTTCAAGAACAGATGAAAAACCTACTCTGCCTCTTTGTGTTTTCTTCACCTCATAGATAAAAAAATAAAAAGGACACAATTCCCTTAACTATCCAACAGAAAATTGATTCTCCATTTGAATAGCCTTAAAGTTTCCTCTATGGAAGCTGGCTCAAAAGGCAGCACTTGGAGGCATTCAGTTCAGTGTCCATGGAAATGATGAAGACGTATTGATGCTCCTTCATGGAAGACGAAAGATGACGTGAGCATCTTAAACGGTGTTTGCTTCTTCTTCCCCACCCAATACGTGTCAGGCATACCTCTGGTCACTTTGCTCTTCATGAAATTAGTGGAGATTCCTAACTGACCTCAAATATCTCTAGGTTTTGTGCTGTAGGCCTTGATGGTAATCAGGGTGGGACTGGCTAAAAGCATAAGCCCTGAGGTTGAGTTGATTTAAATTTTGTAGAGAAGATGAGGTTTACCCCACAGTAGATAGGAGCTTCTGAGGAAACTACTTAATTTTGCCATTGTTGTCATCATTAAAACAGTTTCACATAGGTCAAAGTGACCTCTAATTTGTTGTATAGCCATCAGTGACCTTGAACTCCTGACCCTGCTACACATACATCCCCCGCACTGGGATTACATGCTGGTAACACCATGCTCAGTTTACATGGTGATGGGAAAAATCATGGCTGTACGTAGGCTAGATGAACATTCTGCCGATGAAGGAAGATCTCCTTCGGGCTACAGTTTCTAACTTGGCGAATGGATATTCTTCGAGAAGTATACACTAGTTAGATAGTTAGGCTGCCGGTGATGACGTGACTGTGATATCTCAGCTTCTTGACACATAGTTAAGTTCTTATTGAACTAGATCAGCTATCTCTGCTCAGAGAACTAGGCTGTACCTGGTAAGCCCTTCTGACTTCCAGTTCTTCACTGAACTCTCCTTATCCACCCAGAAAACTGGAAAGCAAGAAAAGAGAGATTTTAGAAGCCAGGAATCTGCTTACTCCTCAGAACCTGTCCCATGGTTCACTGGAGCCCAGGAATGTCCCCAGGGAGATTTGACAGAGGCTGGTGAATGCAGTTAGGATATGTCTTCGTCACCGTGAATGTATTGTGTTTATACATCATCTAGGATTTATGGAATGTGCGTTGGGAATTTTGAACATTCAGACTCTGGATATGAACCACATGATCTTAGATTTCTCCACATGATGGAGAGACTAAGAGGAGACTTATAGGTAAAAGACTGGCAAGGAATGGTGAAAAAGACCGGCTCACCCCTTAATAGTTTATAGGCCCCCTGCAAAATTCTCTCAGACACTAAAATGTAAAGAGTTTACATTTGAAATATTTAACTCATTAGCTCTATGGATTTTGGCAAATTATTTAACATCTGCAAAGGGCAGTATCCTCTGTACAAATAGGAAAGGGAGTTTGCTAACAACAATTAGCATGTGAAATATATTTGGGTTTTTGCTAAGTGTCAACCACTACTCTCCTGGATAAAGAGGTCAAACTGAAGTAGGGGGTTTGCCTAGCTCATGCAAAACTGAGGGCTTGATCTTCATTCCTTATGAATGCTAAATAAGGGCAGGGACACCTTCTCTGTTCAATCTTAACTAGAGTGATATAAACCCCGGTCTCTCTATAAATCTCATTTCCAAAAGGCCTCAAGGATCACTCTGATTTGGGATAGTCAGTAGAGTTTTACAGGAAATAAAGAAGATCCATTCCGTGGTGCCTGCTGTAGTTAGCCGTAGAAACAGGAGGATGGGGGTTCTCAGCAAATTGGGACTAGCTTTGGCAACATGAGTCCCTGTATCAAAAGAAGAAGGAGGAAGAGGAGGGGGAGAAGGGGAGGGGGAGGGGGAGAGGAGAAGGAAAGGGATGTGAAGTGATTAAGTTTCTAAGTAGCAACTGAAGCAGAAATATAAAGTTCATATACGTTGAGCTAATTTTACCCTGTGAATATAATTAAAAGTAACGAAAATTAAAGAAGGGAAGGCTGTTAGAACATTTCTTCATCCCACCAATGGACAAACAAGACCTCATAACACTACAAAAGCTTCAACACAGCATAAAAGATGGTGCTAAGCTAAGTGAAAGGCTCCAGAGTGGAGAAAATGCTGTGAGCTATACATTTGCTAAGGATTAATACCTGGACTATATGAAGAATCAAAACATTAAGCAAGGGACTTGAGGGACACTTTAGTGGTTAGGATCACTCACTGCTCCTGCAGAGGACCCAGGTGCCGTAACTACCACTCCCATGTGGCCATGCACAAACATCTGTAACTTCATTTTCAGAAGGAATTGATGCCCCTTCTGGCCTTCATAACACTGCACACACACACACACACACACACACACACACACACACACACACACACACACACACACACACACAGTTTAAAAAGGAGAAAATATTAAGCACTAAAAATCAAACACGTGGTTATGAAATAAATAATTTTCTATAAAAACATTTTAATAAACTCCAGCCTTATTCTATATTATCCTGAAATTCTGTTGTGCTACAAAGCTGGAGCCCCACTGTACTTGACTTGAAATCTTTTGTTGAAGAGGGGGACTCCTCAGAATGTGGCAAGCGGCAGCATGAGTTACTGCAGACAACAAACTTTGCTTTTCTAGGTATTAAGGAAAACAATTTAGAAAAGTAGACAGATGTTAAAAACTAGTTTGTCTCTCTTTATTTGTACCAAGTGATTAATGAAGCATTCACTCACTATTAGTTATTTTAGCATGTCCTTTAATGTTAATGAAAATATCAACTTGCCTCTATAGCTAAGTACATATTATCAAATTGAGGGATACCCTCTGCTATGTAGTTTATTACAGTTTTATACTTAACAAGGAAGACACCAATTATTTCTTTCTAAATAGTTCAAAATGCAGGCAGTGGAAAATGGCTTTAGTCATCACATAGAAGTGGTCTTTGGGGAACATAGAAAGGACAATTGTTTCTCTAAGTCAAAATTTCATCTATGCATTAGCTACTTTCCTTGTGAAAGTGACATGACAAGATGCAACTGAAGACAGATTCATTTTCTCTCAGGGTTTCATGCTGGGGAAGGCATGGCATTACAGTGGTGGGGAAGTGGGAAGTGGGTTAGCCATGTCTCCATCTGTCCAGAATAGGGGAATCTAGACCACAGCCTGGGGTACAGCCCTCTAAGTTCACCTCCCAGTGACCTACTTCCTCTACCTAAGTTCTATTTCAAAAAGGCTTAACAACCCCCCTACCCCCAAAATACCAGTAAATACTCAAATATACAAATCTATGAGGGTTTTTCATATTCAAGACATGATCCTAGGTGCATTTTTTAAATGACAGTCCTTTTAAAGCTGAGCATTTCACAGTAGGTGTTTTTTTTTTTTTTTGATTTTTACTGTATGAACTGAAGGAAGGTGGAAGGAATTAGTAAAGACAGGAGCCAACCCAGATAGAAAGGAGCTCTCTAAACAGAACCACGAGTCACCCATCGTTTCTTCAAGGCAAATTTAGTTGCAGGCTCACTACATGTTTAAGCACAGTGTCGTTTCCTGAGAAGAGCCAGGCGATATCATCTGTATTCTGCTTTCTGGGGATGCTGCATGTAAATCATAACAAAGAAACAACAGAAATTATCCTCCATGTGTGCATGGACCTTTATCATTACAGTCCCCTCAGTTATTAAAGGTTCTATAGATGAGAGAAAATACAATCCTGCTATGAAATAATGATAAGAGGGGACATAGGTAAACGCTCCCTTACTGTGGATGTGCATTTATTATATTTTCCTTCAATTAGCAATCGTCTCTGTTATGCTAAGATGTGGTCATAGATAATGAAACTTAATTAACTTTTATAGGTTTATTCCGACCAATAATGAATCCTATTTGAATGGATTTCTGAGAGCAGAAGCACTTACCCTTCTGTATGATATGTTATCCATTACCCAAACAGCAAACCATTCCTTCTTCCCTAAATTTCTAACTTCTGTAGCCTCTCCCCCTCTGCTGGTTCTTTCTCTCTTTGCCCCCTTATGTGGACTGTGCCCATCCCTGGACTTCCAGGGCATATACCTACAAAATATACTTTTCAGACATTTTTGCTACATGTCTTTTTGTTATATTGTACAGTTCTGGAAACTGGTGGAAACTTTGGTAGATGGAGCAGAGGCAACTAATTTCTGGTTTCCGTGGCTTCAGATGTCGTGGTGTAGCTGATTCTAAGTGTTTGTGAGAGCCAGGTGTCAGCAGGGGTGAAGGAGCTCCTGTCTCCAGAGGGTGCAGCCTCTCATGTATTCTAGATACCTGAACCATCTGTGGTGGTGGCGGATTTTTTCCTGGATGTTATTCAAGCATAGCAGAAGACCCCTTGCCATTATGTAGGCTCACAACCTGGGATAATGTAGTCATTGTTACAGCATATTAGTGATATTTATCTCCATAATGTAAATCATAAACATATATTCTTTCATTTCTATTCTAACTTATCCTACCCTGGTGCACTGCCCAGTAGCACCATAAGCCCATGCAATATTTCAGCAGGCTCTGAAATTTAAAGAGATGTGGACTTGGATTAGTATTCTTCTGTTTACTTTCTCTAGGAATTGAAGAAAATTATTTAACTTCACTAAAATATATTTTCTTATCTGTTCATAGTTAAAAATAATCCTAAAAGTCATAACTTTACTAAGCACTCCCCAAGCATCCCCTATTTTAATGCAAAAATTCTATGAGATGCACACCATGGTTTTTAGTTTTCTGCTTTTAAAAATTATTTATTATTTTGGTAGGTGGAAGAGGAAGGAGGAGGAAGAGAAGAAGGAGGAGAGAGAGAGAGAGAGAGAGAGAGAGAGAGAGAGAGAGAGAGAGAGAGAGAGAACGCACAGGCATGAGTATTGAGTATAGAGGTTAAAGATCAACTTTATGGGTTAGTTCTCTCCTTCCACCTTGGGTCATCAAGCTATCATGACAAGTTCCTTGTTACATCGCCAACCCTAATTTTTCTCCTTTCCATACCTAACAAGACTGAAGTTTAGGAAGCTACAAGAGGGTTCAGTGGGTAAAGATTCCTGTTGCCAGTCCTGACAACCTGATAACCTATTTGATTCTGGAACCCAAATGAGAAAAGGAAGGAACCAACTCCTGATAAGTCACTCTTGACGTCTCCATGTGTGCATGGCAGAAGTGTGCACACACACAAATATACTATAAAACAATTTTAATATGAAAACTGAAGTTTAGAATGAGAACGTCATTAAGGCCTCGTTAATAAAAGTAGGAAATGAGAATTAAACTCAAGTATCTCTATTCTCAAAGAGCATTTTGTAAAGTTTATTTTTGTGGGGTGATGATACAGATACTGTAAAGTTATTAGGATAATTGAATATTATACTTATCAAAAGTATAACACATGATAACGATTAAATGAAGTATAGATATCATCACCAAACAAGCGGTGACGGTCCTTGTGTGAATCAATGACTCATCGTATTGATTTGGTCATCTGAAGCCATGTGATTAGCCATTTCATTTTACAGACAGATATCAGGAGGCTTGTGAGAAAATGGGGTTTGTCTTTTTCAATCTTTTGGCTTCTACAGGTAGACTCATCCTGGCTTTTGATGAAGGCTTACACTTCCTTGCTTATTGATATTTTCATCCTTCCACAAACAGTTTGTCCTTATAAACAGTTGATACAAAGTAATTTAAATACTTTGTGTATAGTCAAAAAAGCAAAAATGACAAACTTCAGGAAGTACGGGCTGGCATAGAGTGGTGCTTGAGCAACTGAAAGGGAAAGGAGGCTATGAAAGGAACACCCACTCAAGTTTAGGGGTAGACCCATATCTAAATGGTCTAGCTGTCATTGTATATCTTTTCAAGTAGTTAAATGCTGACTTCACTTATTGTAGGAAGGAGACATACTCAAAATTGTAAAAAATCAATGCTTAGAGACTCAAATAAAACCTTTTATGTATTCAGACATCAATTCTCAATACTTCTGGAGAATTCCCTTTTCAAAGTACTTTGTTCATTTGTAAAGCAACTTGACTCCTCTTTCTATCCTCATCAGATACACATTTATTTCCTAGGAATCAAAATGGTACAGTGAAAAGACAAATGGGCATGTGTCAAGAGGCCAGGAATTCAATAATGTCTATGATACTGAGAATTATCTGAACTTTGACTCCCCTTGTACGATGAGAACATTTCCAAAAATTCTGTGATTCCACTTAAGACTTAATTTAAAGGAACATACATCAAAGTCCAGCATGCTTGCATCCAAATGATGCATCTAGGTTCCTAATCGTCAGCGTTTTTGAAACATTCAGTTGATCAGACACTGGATAGCTGTGGTTTGACGTGCAGTTGTCTAATGGCTTAATGTTCTGGAGGATATTTGACACAATACCAGTCTTTAGGAATCCAACAGTGTTGTTTGGAAAACAAAACCTGCCAAAAAGAACATGCAAGTAAAAACCAGCGGATGACGTGAGTCAATGCTGAAAATGCCAGGCTGGTAATATAGTGGAGAATTGTAAGGTGGCCCAATAAAGAGTGTGGAGCACTTGGCGGTCAGTGGAAATTCAAGTTTGACTTCCAAAGTAGAGCCTGCGACAGGGTAGCAAGCAAATGGCCCAGACAATAGTTTAGCTGTCTATAGAAATCCTTTGGATGCTGTTACAAGAAAGTGTCACTACATTCACTACATAATAGGAAAACTGGTCATTTCTGAATAATTACAGAGAATTGAAAATTCATGTTACTTTCCATGACACACAGACACACAGTTAACTGCTAAGCCACTAAGTTTGGTCTTTAGCTCTTGCAATCCAGACAGGCTCTCAAAATTCATGAGAACTTTACCACAAACTTAGATAGACATTCTCTGAAGTAATGTTTGCTTCAACTAAGACAGTTTCAACATAACAGGGAAGAACAGATTAAAAACTAATAGCATGTGCAGGAGCAAAAGCATCAAAGATCCCAGTCCTTAGAGTATAATCTTTCTCTTCATTTTTAAACTGAATGTCATTCCAGAAAGACCCACTTAGCATCCACATATCTCTCCACAAATGCTGCTCGAGCTTCTCTGCAGCACTGCAATGAGTGTAGTCTCTCTCCAGCCATGTTTGGGCAGTTAACCCAACAATGTGGGGACAGAGGGCATTTTCATTGTGTGTGGTGTGTGTGTGTGTGTGTGTGTGTGTGTGTGTGTGTGTGTGTGTGTGTGTGTGAAAGTTTCCAGTATTGGCCTCCAACAAGAACTGGAGAACAATTTCTTCTCTCAGCATGAAAGTTTACTGCTTTCTCTTCTGAATTAACTCCATTTTCAAGAAAGAGCATTTCAATACATTTTTCTGACAGGTAGGAAATTAACTACATACTAGAAGCTATTGAATTCAACTTTAACAGTATCAATAAACATTTCTGATTAAATTATGAAATTGATTTTATAATTTGAACCATTATGTTTTTACATCAATATCATCATCTGACAGTAAATGTAGTTACAGCTTCCTTATTGATCGCAGACATGGCACTCTAAAGTACTCATTTGACTATATTACAAAATCAAACTTGATTTCCCGTACTACTACAGTAACTTCACATCATAATCTAGTCGGAAAAATCAAAATAGATGAATTATTCAGTTATTAAAAGATACATTGTTCCCTGGAGGAAAAAGAACACTCTGATGAACTCACTCTTGATAGTTGTGTGATAGGGTATTTCTCCTTGTAAGTTACTCTGTTTGGGTCTCCCATAAGTGTATCATCACCTCCTGGCTTGTGTGCGATCAATCATATTTCTGACGAAGTACATAAATAGTGCTTGAAGGGAAAGAAATGTTTATCATTCCTATGTGGGTATTCAACAAAAAAGCACATGGTTTCTAAGTTTAAAAGCCTGTGTCTTGACTGCGGCGGTCCAGCTCACCAAAATAATACAAATATACTAAGCCGTCATATGTTCCAGAAAAGCAACGTGTCTTCTGTAGCCCTAACTAGATAGTTCCTAATGTAACCCAAATAGTGATGAACTGAGCTACACCAAACACTCATCATAGAAGCCCAGACTCTCCTTGGAGACCCAAATAAGAAGATCCAATGCCTGTCAAAATGTTTTCACAAAAGCATTACTTTCAAGCCAGGGACTATAAGGCTACATGGGAAATCTCTCAAGTTGTCTACTATTTTGTTTGGGGAGAAGAGAAGTGTGAGGCCTCAGTCACCAAGGCATTTGCTGGAGGAGAAACAGCTGCGCGTGCTAATAATAGGACTTGACTCCAGTTGTTTTCTCCTAGGTCAATTCGTCTTTTTTGTTCTTTTTTTTTTTTCCATTTCAGTTATAACTTCCTTGTCATTTCTTAAATGACTGATGAGGTGCAAATTAGAACTTCAAGTCCAAAGAAAACTGCATACACCCCTGCAGCAAGTGTCTCTGTACATACCAGAGACCTCCTCGACCTGTGCTCTGGGGATTACTTTCTAAGTTGATCATCTCTGTATTTTAATAACAAAGACATATTAAAAAATCAAATATGGCTTCTCTATGAGAACATATAAGTCCCTGTCATAGCTTTGAATTTAAATGATTAGATAATCATGCCTCCACCTTACTATTCTTTAACATTTGATAAATGCATGTTCTTAAAAATGTGTTCTGCTATAAGTGAGGTAGAATGATAGGCTTTTATTAAGGATACTCCAGAATCTTCAAGTTGAAAGCAGCCATATAACTCCCCCAGATGTTTGCAAAATGAGAAAAATATTTATGTTATTCCCAGAAGACACCCACCCAGTCCAGCACAGCAGCTCTGCAGTGAGAGCATCTTAACTTTTTCTCAGAGCTCATCTCATATATAGCTAGTCATGAAGAGTAGAGATTTTTATTTATAAAAAAGTACAATATATTTGCTGATTTATTTCCTACTTCTGAAATTTTTATTAAAACTATTACTTTAAAGAGTGAGACAAGTCCTGGATGTTAGTCCCCTACTTTAAAAAGATTTATTTATTTTATTTTATGTGTATGTGTTTTGCCTGGGTGTATATATGTGCTCTGTGTGCATGTATTAGTCCCCTATTTTATTATGACAATATTGTCCAGTTTTTGTTTTTGTTTTTATTTTTTGTGAACTAAGCAGATATCTAAAGGCTAACATAATTCCAGAAAGCGTGGAAAATATGAAACAAGCAAAATCTAAATTTTTTTATTTTATTGCTATAGTGTTCAATTTTATATATATATATATATATATATATATATATATAGAGAGAGAGAGAGAGAGAGAGAGAGAGAGAGAGAGAGAGAGAGAGAGAGAGAGAGAGATAGGTTGGGTTGGGTGGGTAGGTGGGTGGTTGGGCGGGTAGGTGGGTGGTTGGACGGGTAGATGGATAGATGGATCAATGGATCAATGGATCAATGGATCGATTGACAGAGATTTGTGAATGTCATTGTTGGGGAGAATATCACTATCTGTCACTTCAAAACTGATGATAGACACCAGTCTAAGTAGGATGACACCTATTCTTTACTTACTAGTGATCACCTGTGAATAAGTAAGCTATGAGATCAACTATCTGAATTTCTAGGTAACATGATGGACTGGAAGCGGCCTCTATGAGACCATGTAAAGGAAAAGAATCAGAATAAGAATAATCTATAGGAAAGGAAGAACCCCAGTGAGATGGCTCATCTGGTAAAAGTGTGTACCAAGTCAGCTTGAGAAGGAAAGGTTGACTTCCACATGTGCGTAATAGTTGGGCTCCATCACAACAAATAGAAAAATAAATAGAATAAAAATTTTAATTAATCAAAGAAAGTAATAGCTCTTGAAATCCACAAGAAATGTGACAGAACGTTTGGAGAGTGCCTAGAAACAGATGCAGGGACCACATAAACAAGAAAGCCAAGAGGGGCATAGGCAAGACTTGAAGCTTCCCATCTGGGCAATGGACTACTCAAGCATCCTCAGCCACATCCATCCAGCAGGGTAATTCCAGGGTAATTCATGCTTAGTGAGATCAAAATGCACCACACCCCTACATTAGGATGATCAATGTTGGCAGCAGATTGTACAGAACTTAGAGTTGTAGCTGTGGTTAGTTCTGTCGTTTCCAATTTATAGGCGAGACACCCAGCCTCAGCTAAGACAAAGCAACATCATAGCTCCATTGCTTATTAACTTGATATCCATATGCATTGTGAAACTGGGTAATTTTTCTGTATGAGAGTTAATTTAGAATTCTACACGCAGCTTTCTGGGGTCACAAGTAGGTACATAATTTAAGGTAATGACTCGATAGTTCCCTGAATCTATGACTATCAAGAAGCTCGGCATCTAAGAATGAAGTCCAGTGAGCCCCTCCTCCATTCATGCTCAACTTTTGACTGGCCCATTCTTGTACAGAGCTGGTGCGGTTTCTGTGAATGGTTGGAACGGTCACATCTTGCCCAGAAGATGATGTTTTGCAGTTCTCCCTTTATCTTGCAGCTCTTATCTTCTTTCAGGGACCAATTCAGCAACGTTCCCAGGTCCTTAAAGGGTATGAACAGATATCTTGATTTGTGCTGGGAACTCATCTGTCACTTATCCCTGTTGTTTTATGTAGCCATGAACCTCTAAATTCACCAGTGGGAAAAAGTCTCCCCCGTTTAAATCTGAGAGAAATATTTGTATATGGCTATAAATAAACACTTGGAAGGTTTAATTAACACTATGTTAATTTAGCTAGACAGCAATGTTTAGTTCCCTGTTAGGGCCTATGATTTCCCCAGAACATACTGCCATGAATTTCTGACCAGCTTTATAGCTATAAGCGTGAGTTTCCTCTTGTGAAGCAGACCTTAAGTCTTTTCAAGAGCAATGAATTACACCCATAACCATAGTATCACTATTACCCAAAAATGTTGCCTTGTAAGCTGGTCTTGTATTTTGTAGGAAACCTAGCTGGGTACGATCATTAGTGCTTTTTTCTCCCCCTGTAGCCTGAACAGCAACCTGCTTATCTCTGGTGTTAGTTGGTCTTGCTGTCTCTGACAGTGGCTTGACCCTGTGTCAGCACTACCAGCAGAATAGTTCTCTCCCCAAAGGATCTGGGTACAGAGAACTGTGGCACAGGGCCAGCTTTGAGCACAGGTGGAAACTGGAAGTATCCTGTCCCATCTCAGTTTCTGTGTCCAGATGACTCCGTGAAGGTTCCTCTTGGGCCAGGAATGTGAGCAGAAACGGTGGTCTCACCTGTGCTATTGGATCTGTCAGCACTTCTTGGAGACAAGCTCTCTTCTCATGGGATCTGAGTACAGAGAGCTGTGCCCCAGATTCAGTTCAGGGGAGAGGCAAAAACAAGAAGCAGATCTTACTTTTAAAAAATTTTTATGTATGTATGTATGAATGTATGTATGTATGTATGTATGAATGTATGTATGTATGTATGTATGTATGTATGTATGTATGTATGATTCTAGTTAGGGTTTGTCAAAGCATGAATATGGGGCTCAGAGAACAACTTCTTGAAGATTGTTTTTTCCTTCCACATTTATGTGGATTCCAGGGATCAATAAAACCGAAATCATCAAGCTTATGTAAGTGCTTTACTCACTGAACTATTTCCATGGCATGCATATAAACATGTAACATGGCATTCCACAAACATGTAACATGGTGTATATGTGAAAGGCAGAACACAGTTTATAGAAGTTGGTTCTCCCTTTTCACAGTGTGGGTCCTAACAATAAACTTAGGACATTAAGCTCGACAGTGAGTCCCCCACTTAACTGATCCATCTCACCAGAACCTAGATGTTGTTTTTCTATCCAATATTTCAATCTGTCTTTTACTTGTGAAGTTGATATCATTGATAACTTTAGAGAGATGTTTATTATTATTTTGCATCATTTTATTGGCATTGCTGTATATGATCTATTATTATTATTATTATTATTATTATTATTATTATTATTATTATTTACAATCCAGGTGTTGCTCCCTCTCCTGGCGCCCCTCCCACAGTTCCTCATCCCATTCTCCTACCTGCAGTCTCCAAGAGGATGCTTCCTACATATATCAGTCCTCCCCACTCCCTGGGACCTCAAGTCTACCCCTTATCCCACTGAGGCCAAATCAGGCAGTTCTCTGCTGTATATGTGTCAGGGGCCTTGGAACAGCTCTTGAATGCTGCCTGGTTGGTGGCTCAGTGTCTGGGAGCTTCTCAGGGGTCTGGATTAATTAAGACTGCTGGTCTACCTATGGCGTTACTCTCCTTTTCAGCTTCTTCCACCCTTCCCTTAATTCAACCATTAGGGATTTGGGATTTCAGTCCAATGGCCAGGTATCTATGACTGTCTCAGTCAGCTGCTGGTTGGGCCTTTAAGAGGACAGCCATGCTAGGCTCCTCTTTGTAAGCATACCATAGCACCAGTAACAGGGTCAGACCTTGGTGTCTCCCCATGAGATGGATCCCAAGTTGGGCTTGTCACTGGACCACCTTTCCCTCAGTCTCTTCTCCATTTTTGTCCCTGAAGTTCTTTTAGACAGGAATAATTCTCGGTCAGAAATTTTGAGTGTGCATTGGCAACTACATCCCTGCACTCGAGGTCCTCTCTATCTACTGGAGGTATACTCTTCCATGCCCTTCTTCCCACTATTGTGCATTTCATCTACAGCCACTCTCATTGAGTCCTGCGAGTCTTTCACCTCCCAGGACTCTGGTACTTTCTGGAGGGTCTCCCCCACTTCTCCCCACAAAGGTTGAATATTTCCATTCATTCTGCTGGCCCTCGGGGCTTCTCTTCTGTTTCCCTCATACCATACCAGTCCCAGTTTCCCTTTTGCCCACCCACTCCACTCTCCCACCCAGGTCCCACCCCATCCCTGCCTCCCATGATTGCCTTCTTCTCCCTCCCAGGAAAGGATTGAAACATCCTCACATGGCCTGCCCTTCTGCTTGTTAACCTTCTTGAGGTCTGTCGGTTGTATTCTCAGTATTCTGTACTCTGTGGCTAATATCCACTTATTAATGAGTAATACAATGCGTGTATTTTGGGTCTGGGTTCCTGACTCAGGATGATATTTTCTAGTTCCATTCTTTTGCCAACAAAACTCATGATGTCCTTGTTCTTAGTAGCTGAATAGTATTCCATTGTGCAAATAACTACATTTTCTGCATCATTTTTTGTTTGAAGGATGTCTGGGGTGTTTCCAGCTTCTAGCTATTACAAAAGAGGATGCTATGAACATAGTAGAGCATACGACCCTGTGGTATGGTTGGACATCTTTTGGGTATATGTCCAAAAGTGGCATAGCTGGGTCTTCAGGTAGTTCTATTTACAATTTTCTGAGGAACCATCAGATTGATTCCCAGGGTAGTTGTGCCAGCTTGCAATCCCACTAACAGTGGAGGAACGTTCCTCTTTCACCGCATCCCGTCAGTATCTGCTGTCACCTGAGGTTTTGATCCTAGCCATTCTGACTGGAGTAAGATGAAATTTCAGGGTCATTTTGATTCACTTTTTCCTGATGATTAAGGACTTGGAACATTTCTTTAAGTGCTTCTTGTCCACTCGAGATTCTTCTGTTGTGACTTCTCTGTTTAGCTCTGTACCCCATTTTTTAATTGGGTTATTTGGTTTTTTGGAGGTTGGCTTCTTGAATTCCTTATATATTTTGAATATTAGACCTCTATGGGATGTGGAGTTAATGAAGTTTTCCCCAATCTGTAGGTTGCCAATTTGTCCCATTACTGTGTCTTTTGCCTCACAGAAACATTTCAGTTGAATGAGGACCCACTTACCAATTCTTGATCTTAGAGCCTGAGCCATTGGAGTTCTGTTTAGGAAATACCACCCCCCCCCATACCCCTGTGCCCATGAGTTTGAGCCTCTTTCCCACTTTCTCTTTTTTTTTTTCTTTTCTTTTTTACGGAGCTGGGGACCGAACCCAGGGCCTTGCGCTTGCTAGGCAAGTGCTCTACCATTGAGCTAAATCCCCAACCCCCCACTTTCTCTTCTTAATTCAGTGTATCTTCTTTTACGTTGAGGTCCTTGATCCACAGGAGCTCGAGCTTTGCAGGGTGACAAATATGGATCTATTTTCATTTTTGTGCATAGAGACTACCAGTTAGACCAACACCATTTATTGAAGATCCTTTCTTTTTTCCATTCTATATTTTTGGCTTCTTTGTCAAAGATCAAGTGTCCATAAGTGTATAATTTCTGGGACTTCAATTCCATTCCATTGATCAATCTGTCTGCCTCTGTACCAATACCATGCAATTTTATCACTTGCATAAAGAAAGGCTACTGATTTGTTTGAGTTAATTGTATAACCAGCCACTTTACTGAAGTTGTTTATCAGCTATACAAGTTCTCTGGTAGAATTTTGGGGGTTGCTTATGTATACCATGATATCGTCTGCAAATAGTGATACCTTGAATCCTTTTACAGTTTGTACCCCTTGATCTACTTTTGTTGTCTTATTGCTCTAGCTAGAACTTAGAGTACTACATGGAATAAATATGGAGAAAGTGGGCAGCCTTGTCTTGTCCCTGATTTTAGTGGGATTGCTTCAAGAATTTCTCCATTTAATTTGATATTGGCTGTTGGTTTGCTGTATATTGCTTTTATTATGTTGAGGCAAGGACCTTGAAATCCTGATGTTTCCAATACTTTCAACATGAAGGGCTGTTGTATTTTGTCAAATGCTTTTTCAGCATCTAATGAGATGATCACGTGATTTTTTTCTTTTAGTTTGTTTATATAGTATATAACCTTAAAGGATTTTCATATATTAAACCATCCCTGTATCCCTATTATGAAGCCTACTTGATCATGGTTAATGATGATTTTTGATGTGTTCTTAGATTTGGTTTGCTAGAATTTTACCGAGTAATTTTGCATCAATATTCATAAAGGAAATTTGTCTGAAGTTCTCTTTCTTCGTTGTGTCTTTGGGTGGTTAAGGTATCAGAGTAACTGTGGCTTCATAGAATGAACTGGGTAATCTTCCTTCTGTTTCTATAGTATGGAATAGTTTGAGGAGTGTTAGCTCTTCTTTGAATGTCTGGAATTCTGCACTAACGCCCTCTAGCCCTGGGCTCTTTTTGGTTGATAGATTTTTAATAATTTTCCTATTTCCTTAAGGGATATGGGAATGTTTAGGTAGTTTACCTGCCTTTGGTACATGGTATCTTTCTAGAAGGTCATCTTCTTCATCTAGATTTTCCAGTTTTGTTGAGTATAGGCTTTTGTAGTAAGCTCTGATCTTTTTTATTTTCCTCAGTTTCTGCTGTTATCTCTCCCTTTTCATTTCTGATGTTGTTAATTTGAATACCGTCTCAATACCCTTTATTTAGTTTGACTAAGGATGTATCTATTTTGTTGATTTTCTTAAAGAACCAGCTTTTGGTTTTGCTGATTCTTGGATTCTTTTGGATTTGTTGGTATTGTTCTCATTGTTTCTAATTGGTTGATTTCTGCCCTGAGATTGATTATTTCCTGTCATCTACTCCTCTTGAGTGTGTTTGTTTCTTTTTCTTCTGGGGCTTTCAGGTGTGATGTTAACTTTGCCAGTGTAGGATCTCACTAGCACTTAGGGGTATGAATTTTCCTCTTAGTACTGCTTTCATTGTGTCCCATAAGTTTGAGTATGCTGTGTCTTCATTTTCACTGGATTCTAGAAAGTCCTTAATTTCTTTATTTCTTCCTTAACCAAGTTATCATTGAGAATAGAGTTGTTCAGTTTCCACGGGTATGTGGGCTTTCTGTTGTTTTTATTGTTAATGAAATCTAGCCTTAGTCCATGGTGATCTGATAGGATGCTTGGGATTATTTCAATCTTCTTTTATCTGTTGAGGTTTGTTTTATGACTGATTATATGGTCAATTTTAAAGAAGGTACCATGAGGTGCTGAGATGAAAGTATAGTCTTTTGTTTTAGGGTGAAATGTTCTGTATATATTTGTTAAGTCCATTTGGTTCATAACTTCTATTAGTTTCACTATGTCTCTGTTAATTTCTGTTTCGATGACCTGTCTGTCCATTGGTGAGAGTGGGTTGTTGAATCTCCGATTACGCTGTAAGGTTCAATGTACGTTTTAGGTTTTAGTAAAGTTTAGTAAAGTCATAAAAGTATGACTGCAGGTTCCTCACATTTGGGGCATAGATTTTTATAATTGAGACTTCCTCTTGGTGGATTTTTCCTTTATTGAATATGAAGTATCCTTCCCCATCTTGTTTCTAGTTGAAAGTCTATTATATTGGATATTAGAATGGCAACTCCCATTTGCTTCTTGGGACCATTTGTTTGGAAAACTTTTTCTATCCTTTTACTCTGAGGTAGTGTCCATATTTGTAATTGATATCTGTTTTTTTTACACAGCAAATGCTGGATCCTGCTTGTCTATCCAGTCTGTTAGCTTATGTCTTTTTTATCGGGAAATAGAGTTCATTGATGTTGAGACTATTAAAGATAGATGATTGTTAGATCCTATTATTTTTGTTGTTGGAGGTGGTATTAAATGTGTGATTTTCACCATTTGGGTTTGTCGTGAGATGATTAATTTCTTGTTTTTCCTTTGGTGTAAATACCCTCCTCGTATTGGAGTTTTCCTTCTAGAATTTTCTGAACGGTTGGATTAGTAGAAAGATATTGTTTAAATTTTGTTTTGTTGTGGAATATCATTGTTTCTCCATCTATGGTGATTGAGAGTTTTACTGGGTATAGTATCTGGGCTGGCATTTGTGTTCTCTTATGGTCTGCATGACATCTGTCCAGGATCTTCTGGCTTTTAGAGTCTCTGTTGAGAAGTCTCATGTAATTTTGATAATTCTACTTACATGTCTTTTGGCCTTTTTCCCTTATTGTTTTTAATACTTTCTTTTGTTCTGTGCATTTATTGCTTCCATTACTATGTGACCAGAGGACTTTCTTTTCTGGTCCAATCTATTTGGTGTTCTGTAGGCTTCTTGTACATTTATGGCCATCTTTTTCTTTAGCTTGGGGAAGCCGTCTTCCATGATTTTTGTTGAAGATGTTCACTGGTCCTCTGAGCAGGGAATGCTTGCTGTCTTCTATTCCTTTTATTCTTAAGTTTGGTCCTTTTATTGTGTCTAGGATTTCCTGGATGTTTTGGGTAATGAGCATTTTGGACTTTGTACTTTCTTTGACTGTAGCGTTAGTATCTTCTAAACCTGAGATTCTCTCTTCTATCTTTTGTATTCTGTTGGTGATGTTTGCATCTGTAGCTCCTGACCTCTTTCCTCAGTTTTCCATTCCCAGGATTACCCCCATTTCTGATTTTTTCATTGTTTTTACTTTCAGTTTTAGATCTTTGGCTGCTTTGTTTAATTCCTTCACCTGTTAGATTGTGTTTCCTGTATTTCTTTAAGGGATTTATTTATTTACTCTTAAAGGCTTCTGCCCATTGTTCAACTGTGCTTTTCTGCATTTTTTTTCCAGAGCTGAGGCCCGAACCCAGGGCCTTGTGCTTGGTAGGCAAGCGCTCTACCACTGAGCTAAATCCCCAACCCCTGCATTTCTTTAAGTAGGTTATTTATATCCTTCTTAAAGACCTCTATTATCTTCATGAGATGGGAGTTTAGGTCAGCATCATGCTTTTTAGATGTGCTGGGGTATTCAAGACTTGATGTAGTGGGAGAACTGAGTTCTGAAGGTGCCAAAGTATATTGGCTTCTGTTGCTTATGATCTTGCACTTGCCTCTCACCATCTGATTATCTCTGGTGTTAACTGTCCTGGTTGTCTCTGCATGGTGCCTGCTTCCTGTATCCCTGGATGGCAGCAGATCTCCTGGGAGACCTGTGGTCCTGGCTGCAGCAGATCTCCTGGGAGACTTGCATACTATTGGGTATTGAGAGAGGCAGACACACTGATTTGCCAGGCAGTAGTGCAGACTGGAAGGATATGATCTTTTCTTAATCTTCATATGACTATCTGTTGTTTTACTATTTGATATATATATATATATATGGTCTGTTTTATGAGTTTATTATTCTTTTCAGTCTGAAGAAGTTTGTAAAGTCGTGTAATGATCATGTTCAAAAATTCCTCTAGTCTGCTTTTGTCATGGAATGTTTTTCTTTCTACCTTAATCGTGACAGATAGTTCTGCTGGGTATATTAGTCTGGTTTCATAGTTTTAGACTTCAGAAATTGAGGTACATTCTTATCTGGAACTAGAATTTTTAGTGGTGGTTTTTTTAAGGTTTTTGTTTTTGGTTTTTTGGGTTTTGTTTTTGTTTTGTGTGTGTGTGTGTGTGTGTGTGTGTGTGTGTGTGTGTGTGTGTGTTTGTGTGTGTGTTTTCCACTGGAACTTATGTACCAGGAATTCAATTGTTGTGGTGTTCTCTTTTTTGTCATCTTTCCCCTTTCAGTGGGAGCATTTGCAATATTCTGAAGAGACTAAGTTGTCAAATGACTAAAGCATCATTTTCCTTTATTAGGCTGGTTGTTCGGGCTATAAAGTTATATCCTCAGAACTTCCTTGAGGATAAATTACTGCCTTCCATGGATATGTCCTCTTCTTAATTTTGTGATTTCTTCTGTTGTGTCTAATATTCCTATTCCAGCTCCTAAAAAGCTATCTTGCAGTTTCTAGTTCCTCTGTGGTTCCTGGTCACTTTCCTATTTTCTCTACTTATGAAGACTATTCTGAATCTGCCTCTGGAACTAGCTCTGATATGTGGCAATGATTTTTTTAATCTGTTTCTGGTACCTACTTCAGATTTGGCTTTGGCTCAGGGTGTGTTTTTTGACCAGGTACTGGTTTAAACTGTGGATTTATGTCTGCAAGTGGTCCTTGGGTTTGTTCTATCATTTAAAATAATTTTGTAGAACTTGCTAGAAGGAATACTTGAGTAGGTGTTTAGTGTTCCTTTAGCTTAGCTTGTCTTGGCTTAAACAGATGCTGCATGAAGTTCAGTTCTGAGATAATTGATATTGATTCACAAGTAGAGTAGCTATAGTGATCAAAGCTTGACAGAATGATTCACACAGAAGTCATTCAGATCATGCTGAGAGCCTCGGCCCAAGCAGGTATCACCAAGGAATGGATTCCTCTCCTGATATATTTTAGGATGCTGCAACATTGAGCAGTGTTGAGTAGTTTATACTATGAAGTAAACAACCCTTATTGTCATCTTGCAGGAATGGGAACATTTTCTGATGTCATTTCCCATAAGACCACTACCCAGGCATCCTGCATACCTCTGTTAAAATTCTTTTAGAGACAATCATGTTGGGTCAGAGACAGCATGCGTTTCTTGCTTTTGGAGCCCAGAGGATACTTATGCAAGTGAATCTCCTGCTGGTTTATTGCACTTGCCACCAAAGTTTCACCCTCTAACCAGTCATCATAAATGCGGACTAATATACAAAATGACACATAAAAATTGATTCATTAATTCTGAGTACACTCTAGGTAAGTGGATTCCGTGTCCCTAAGTGCCGCTGAGATTACATAGTATATTTGGGTTCGTTAAATGTTCGTGTTTATAACATGATCTGCTTGTATGTATCTATTAAATACATTTTGTAAAACTGTTCTTTATGTGTACACAAAGTATAATGTAGACATTAAAATACAGGAAGCAAGTTTTTCAAGAATCTTAATCTTAATTCTGCAATTAAGCTGCCTTCCTCGGACAGCAGATACCATGTATTTCATTTAAGCTGGTATTTCTCATCCCAACCATGGAAATAAACATGAATCCAAAATAAAAAAAAAATTAAGTTCCCTCTCCCCCAAAAACAGGCTACATGAAGCAGTACACTGAATGAGCACTGTGCTAACCTGAACTCAATGTAACGCAACTAAACAATGGTCAGCAAGAACCTTGATGCAGCCTTCAAATGGCAGAGTTTTCAAATGCACCCTCGTTACCAATTTTCACAACAAACCAGAGTTCAGACCACGAGTTCTTTTATCAGACACTCTCCAAATCATGCAAGGATTTGGAGTAGAGTATTCTTTAAAAATAATACCTCAAAATCCAAAAATCTCCCTCTTTTACCTTTTTTGTAAAAGTAAGGATTGATAGATAGCTGATATCCAAGGGTAAGAGAACCATAGGAAAATTCCCCAAATCTGGGGATTACTTTGCATTTAACCACAGGAATCAGAGCAAATTCATCTCCTGCCTAGTGTGTCAAAGTTGTTACTAAGCACACTGAGATTCACTAACTAGCTGCATGTTTAGATACATTAGGAAACAGTTTGATACAGGAAATGCATCACTTGCAGTTTGTTCCAGCCACAGAAAAACAAACTTCAAGTTTTCTTTGCCCCTTTCTGTAGCAGGTCAATAGGAAGCATTAAACAGTAAAAGAGAGAGAGAGAGAGAGAGAGAGAGAGAGAGAGAGAGAGAGAGAGAGAGAGAGAGAGAGAGAGATGTGTTGCTTTATGCCCTGGAACTATGAGAAAGCTCTTTCTATGAGACAGGTTTCTCTCCTGTGGACAACTCAATCTATAGATGCTACTCCCACTCATTTCCCTGATGAGTTTGAAATACTTCTTTTCCTGTTGAAAGTAAACTTTGTTCATTGCAAGAGAGATAAAAGAAACTGAATTTTATAAATAAAGAAAATGTTTAGCAATAATTCTATATTCAGAAATATCTGGAATTGACATTTGAGCATGTAGATTTTTAATATTGTGAGCATGTAAGTCAGCTTTATGCATACACTTACTCCAACATAATTACTGAATACAATTTCAATTCAGATAATTTGTTTATTTTCATTTACTATTATATCCTGTCTCTTTGATTTTAGCAATGTCTTTAGTTGAAGTTTTTTGTTTTTTTTTTTCTCACAAAGTGAAACTAGATGTTCTAATTATATCAAATTCCTTGAGTCAGGAACAATCTTATTTCCCCCTTTTTATTCTTTTCTTTACACACCTGCACTCTCGCTCCCACCAGCAGCCAGAATTATTTGTTAACCAAGAATGAATGTTTAATAAGGATGTCCTTAGTGGAACCAACTGGAAAGATGTGGGGTGCACTGATAAGAGGAAGACTGAGTGCCTAGCCTTCCTCTCCTGTTCTTGCCACACAGAGAAAGTCACAGCTTGAAGTGAGCCATGAACGGTTGCTTGGCTGGGTGCACAGCTATGCACCTGCTGAGTTACAAGGCTGATGAATCATTTGCCTAGTTATCCTGCTAGTCATGCTGAACTAAAAGCCACTTTCCAAACAAAACAGGCCGAAGCTGGGGCTCTCTTCCTGGGCTAATGCTTTCTCTACAAATCATCTCCTTATCTCTTTTCAGAAATCTACAATAACACAAAAACAGTATTCAAGGTTTATTTCTCCACCTCTGCTAACTTTTTGAAAAGGAATTGTGTTAGATATTGCGGAGCAAATTAAAATTGCCTCCTTGGTTTATATGCACAGTAAAACCAAGCACTGCTCTCGCTCACAGGGTAAGTTGATGAGAAGGCATAAAGCCCAGGCAAAGCTATTCTTTGAGTGACAATCCAAACAAAACCACTTCCCAAACTTGTTCTTTTTCAAAATGTTTGAAATTTGCATTTATTTGTGTATTTACTTAGCAGGATGGAGGGGGCTGTGTGTGTGTCATGGTACCACATGTGGAGGTAAGAGAATCAGTTCTTTCCAGCTGCCATCTGAGTTTCGAAGATTAAACCCAGGTCATCAAGCCTGGTAGCGAGCTCCTTTACCTGCTGAGCTAACCTACCATCCCCAAACTTGCTCTTTATATGCTCCAGCAAGTCCTCAATAAACCTGAATATTCACTGACCTGGTCATTTGGATTTGGTCTTCGTATTTACTTCCTTGAGAAAGTTAATGTTCCTTTGCTATAGAACCCAAATTTCCCCTCTTCTGTCTCCATCTTCTTTATGGGCTACTTTCCCTTATAGAGATGATCTGTGAAGGTCACTGAAATTAATCAAAAAACACAATTTTATCAACATGAGACCATAGGCCTATTATTGGGTACGTCACTTTGCCTTCTATGATATAACAACTTCATATGGGTGAGTCAAGGCTCAGAATCAATCCTTGCTTAAGATTGGGTGCATTGGGCTGCTGTTGGCCTAAGACCTCAAGTTCATAACACCTCCTTCTGTTTGGAAGTGGGCCATAAGGAAGAGTGGGACAGAATAGAGGAGAAGCTCACTGTTTCAGCAAACGAACCTTTTGCACGAAGATAAATTAAAACACAAAACAAAAATCACCAGGTAGTTAAATAAGCAAGCATAATCTACATATTATATACATAGAGGGGCATAATCTACTTTTCAAGGTCCATCCACCTTTGATGTTTCATTTGACACTTGTTCAATTTTGGGAACCATTTCATATCCCAGAGAAAGATAGTCTTCCTCAGGACCGTCCCACAGGTGTCTTTCTTTTCCTCCTTCCCTCTGTTTCTAGGCTCCTCTATTCTGAACACTATACTGAAATGTAACATCGCTTTAGTGATTCTACTAATCTGATAATTCAAAAGGAAATACAATTGTGTTAGAAAGCACAATCATAAATCATTACCTTCAATTTTACTTAAAATTGAGGTCTAATTTTTATTGTCCAACAATACTTAGGTTCAAATACCCCGAAGTTGAAAAGATATCTAGATGTCAGCTAGTCATACCCTGGTTGTTTGAATTTTGTTTTCAAAGTCTAGAATACTGGGACACTCTTGAGGGTGATACCAGTTCTACTTAAAAAATTGCATGGTAAACAGTTGTCCTAAAGAGACCATGACTCCAGGTGGGGTTATGGGACAGAAGAAGGGTGTCCCCTCTCAGAAACACTGAGAAAGAAGTTTCCTACCTGAAACTTGTGTGGATAGAGTGTCTTATCTGTGTAAGACTACAAGCTGGGTGTGGTGGTCCATATCTTTATCTCAGTGCTCAGGAGACAGAGGCATTTGGATCTGTGTGAGGCAGAGGCCAGTCTGGTCCTCACAGTGACTTGCAAGAAAGCTAAGATTACCCTGAGAGAGCCCATCTTTTTAAAAAAGACAACAGAGAAAAGGAATGCAAAGGAGCATTCTAGACTCAGAGGAACATGTAAGGATTGCAGATTGCAAAACCAGGAGCTAACTTTGCCTTAAGCTTCCACGTCAGTATAAGCTCTTACAGCAGTAAGCAGATGACTCATTGTGAAACAACCAGAGATTCGAGGATCTCCATCAGCCTCCTCTTCATTCCCCCTGAGGAGGAAAGCAGGTCTACAGGCACAAGTCAACCCTTCCCTCAAGTTGTGTGTATGAACATTAGGAAGAACTGAACTTTGGTCTGAGTAGAAATAGAGACAGTAGCTGGAGAGAAAGATCTGATAAGAGAAGAGAGGAGGAGTTGGGGACTGAGAAGTTGGCTTCAATAGGAAATTGTGAGACCAGAATCGATTTTATTTTGGGAGAGAGCAGCTATGGTCACTGTGGGAATTTTCAATGAGGACAGAAACAGGGCAATAGTTTTATTTTGTTTTCTTTTGTGGTATGCTCTTTCACAGTGGTATCTTCTAAGGCATTGATCAGTAAACGATTCCTATTGGAAGTCCAGACGTGGGGGTATGGTTGGTTGATATTGTTGTTCTTCCTACAGGGATGCAAACCCCTTCAGCTCCTTTAGTCCTTTCCCTAACTCCTCTATTGGGGTCCCCATGATTAGTCTAATGGTTGGCTGTGAGCATCCACCTCTGTATTTGTCAAGCTCTGGCAGAGCCTCTCAGGAGACAACTATATTAGGCTCCTGTCAGCAAGCACTTCTTGGCATCTTCAATAGTGTCTGGGTTTGGTGTCTATATATAGGATGGATCTCCAGGTGGGGCAGTCTATGGATGGCCTTTCCTTCAGTCTCTGCTCCACACTTTATCCTGGTATTTCCATTTGTGTTCTTTTTTTGTGACTGGGTTACCTCACTCATGATGATATTTTCCAGTTCTATCTATTTGCCTAAGAATTTCATGAAGTCATTGTTTTTCATTGGTTTTGTTTTTTTTTTTTTTTGGAGGGGGGAGATATTTTCTTTATTTACTTTTCAAATGTTATCCCCTTTCCCAGTTTACTCTCTGCCCCACCCCACCCCACTTGCCTCCCCTGCTTATATGAGTATGCTCACCCACCCACCCAATCCCTCCTGCCTCCCCACCCCAGCATTTCCCTAGACTGGGGCATCGAGCCTTCACAGGACCAAATGCCTCTCCTCCCATTGATGCATGACAAGGCCATCCTCTGCTATATACACAGCTGGAGCAATGGGTCAATCCATATGTAATCTTTGGTTGATGGTTTGTCCTGGGAGCTCTGGGGGTTCTAGTTGTGTGTTATTGTTGTTCCTCCTATCAGGATACAAATCCCTTTGACTCCTTCAGTCTTTTCCCTACATCCTCCACTGAGATCCCTGTGCTCAGTGGAATGGTTGGCTAGAAGCATCTGCATCTGTATTTGTCAGGTTTTTAACAGCTGAGAACTACTTCATTGTGTAAATGAACCACATTTTCTGTATCCATTCCTCTGTTGAGGGACATCTGGGTTCTTTCCAGCTTCTGGCTATTATAAATAAGGCTGCTATGAACAGAGTGGAGCATGTGTCCTTGTTGTATGTTGGAGCATCTTTCGGGTATATGCACAGGAGTGGTATAGCTGGGTCCTTAGGAAGTACTGTGTCCAATTTTCTGAGGAACTGCCAGACTGATTTCCAGAGTGGTTGTACCAGCTTGCAATCCCACCAACAATGGAGGAGTGTTCCTCTTTGTCAACATCTTCATCAGCGTCTGCTGTCACCTGAGCTTTTGATCTTAGCCATTCTAACTGGTGTGAGGTGCAATCTCAGGGTTGTTTTGATTTGCATTTCCCTGATGACTAAGGATGCTGAACATTTCTTTAGGTGCTTCTCAACCATTCCATATTCCTATGTTGAGAAATTTTGTTTAACACTGCACTCCAATTTTAATGGGGTTATTTGGTTCTGCAGAGTCTAACTTCTTGAGTTCCTTGTATATATTAGATATTAGCCCTCTATTGGGTATGCGATTGGTAAAGATCTTTTCATAATATGTTGATTGCCTTTTTGTTCTATTGACAGTGCCCTTTGCCTTACAAAAGCTTTGAAATTTTATGAGGTACCATTTGTTGATTCTTGATCTTAAAGCATAAGCCATTACTGTTCTGTGCCCTTGTGCCCATGTGTTCGAGGATTTTCCCCACTTTCTCATCTATTAGATTCAGTGTATCTGGTTTTATGTGGAGGTCCTTGATCCACTTGGACTAGAGCTTAGTACAAGAGATAAGAATGAATTAATTTGCATTCTTCTAAATGCTGACCTTCAGTTGAACCAACCCCATTTGTTGAAAATGCTATCTTTTTCCCACTGGATGGTTTCAGCTCCTGTGTTAAAGATAAAGTGACATATAGGTGAGTAGGTTCATTTCTGAGTCTTCAATTCTATTCCTTTGATCTACTTGTCTGTCTCTGTACCAATACCATGCAGTTTTTATCACTATTGCCCTGTAATACAGCTTGAGGTCAGGAATGGTGATTCCCCCAGAAGTTCATTTATTGTTGACAATAGTTTTCACTATCCTGGGTGTTTTGAGAATTACTCTTGCTATCTCTGTGAAGAATTGAGTTGGAATTTTGATGGGGATTCCATTGAATCTGTAGATTGTTTTGGGCAAGATGGCCATTTTTACAATATTAATCCTGCCAATCCATGAGCATGAGATATCTTTTGACCTTCTGAGATCTTCAATTTCTCTCTTCAGAGACTTGAAGTTCTTGTCACACAGATCTTTCACTTGCTTGGTTAGAGTCATGACAAGATATTTTATATTATTTGTGACTGTTGTGAAGGGTATTGTTTCCCTAGTGTCTTTCTCAGCCTGTTTATCCTTTAAGTAGAGGAAGGCTACTAATTTGTTTGAGTTAATTTTATATCCAGATACTATTCTAAAGTTGTTTATCAGCTGTAGGAGTTCTCTGGTGGAATATTTGGGGTTACTTAAACATGCTATTTGCAAATACTGGTATTCTGACTTCTTCCTTTCCAATTTGTATCCCTTGAACCCCCTTTTTTGTCTAATTGCTCTGGCTAGGAATTCAAGTACTATATTGAATAGATAGGGAGAGAGTGGGCGGCCTTGCCTAGATTTTAGTGGGATTGCTTCAAGTTTCTTTCTATTTAGTTTGTTGTTGGCTACTGGTTTGCTGTATATTGCTTTACTGTGTTTAGGTATGGGCCTTGAATTCCTGATCTTTCTAAGACTTTTAACATAAAGGAATATAGAATTTTGTCAAGTGATTTCTCAGCATCTAATAAGGTGATCATGTGTTTTTTTTCTATGAGTTTGCTTTTATAGTGAATTACTTTGATGCATTTCCTTACATTAAACCATCTCCGTACCACTGGGATGAAGCCCACTTGATCATGGTGAAGGATTGTTTTGATGTGTTCTTGGATTGGGTTTGTGAGAATTTTTGCATTGATATTGATGAGGAAAATTGGTCTGAAGTTCTCTTTCTTTGTTAGGTCCTTGTGTGTTTTAGGTATAAGTGTGACTGTGTCTTCGTAGAACAAATTGGGTAGTGTTCCATTTGTTTCTATTTCGTGGAATAGTTTGAAGAGTATTGTTATAAGATCTTCTTTGAAGGTCTGATAGAATTCTGCACTAAACCCATTCACTTCTGGGCTTCACTTGGTTGGGAGACTTTTAATGATTGCTTCTATTTCTTTAGAGGTAATGGGATTGTTTAGCTGTTTTAACTGATTCTGATTTAACTTTGGTACCTGTCTAGAATATTGTTCATTTCATCCAGATTTTCTATTTTTGTTGAGTAGGATCTGATGATTTTTTTGAATTTTCTCAATTTTTATTTATTTCTGATTTTGTTAATTTGGATACTGTCTCTGTGCAGTCTGGTTAGTCTGGCTAAGGGTTTATCTATCTTGTTGATTTTCTCAAAGAACCAGCTCCTGATTTTGTTGATTCTTTGTAGAGTTCTTTTTGTTTATATTTGGTTGAGTTCAGGCCTGAATTTGACTATTTTCTTCTGTGTACTCCTCTTGGGTGTATTTGATTCTTTTTGTTTTAGAGGTTTCAGATGTGCTCTTAAGCTGCTAGTGTATGCTGTCTCCAGTTTCTTTTTGGAGGCCCTCAGAGCTAAGAGTATTCCTCTTAGCACTGTTTTCTTTGTGTCCCATATGTTTTGGTATGTTGTGCCTCCATTTTCAGTAAATTCTAAAAAGTCTTTAATTTATTTATTTATTTCTTCCCTGTCCAAGTTTTCATTGTGTAGAGAGTCATTCAGCTTCCATATGTATGTAGGCTTTCTGTTGTTTTTGTTGTTATTGAAGACCAAGCTTTAGTCCATGGTGATGTGATAGGATGCATGGAATTATTTCAATCTTTTTCAATCTGTTGAAGCCTGTTTTGTGACTGATTATATGGTCAGTTTTGGAGAAGGTACCATAAGGTGCAGAGAAGAAGGCATATTTTTTGTTTTGTTTTAGGATAAAATGTTCTATAGATATCTGTTAAATCCCTTTGGTTCATAACTTCCATCAGTTTCATTGTGTCTCTGTTTAGTTTCTGTTTCCATAATCTGTACACTGATGAGAGTGTGTTATTGAAGTCTCCCACTATTATTGTGTGAGGTGAAGTGTGTGTCTTCAGCTTTAGTAAATTTTCATTTATGAATGTGGATGCCCTTACATTTGAAGCATAGATGTTCAGAATTGAGAGTTCATCTTGGTAGATTTTTTCTTTGATGTGTATGAAGTGTCCTTCCTTGTCTTTTTTGAAATCTTTTGGTTGAAAGTCAATTGTATTTGATATTAGAATGGCAACTTCAGCTTGTTTCTGGGGACCATTTGCTTGGGAGTTTTTTCCAGCCTTTTACTCCAAGTAGTGTCTGTCTCTGTCTGAGGTGCATTTCCTGTATGCAGCAAAATGCTGGGTCATGTTTACATATCCAGTCTATTTTTCCTATGTCTTTTTATTGGGGAATTGAGTCCATTGATGTTAAGAGATATTAAGGACCAGTGATTGTTGCTTCCTTTATTTTTATTATTAGAGGTAGAATTATGTTTGTTTGGCTATCCTCTTTTGGGTTTGTTGTAAGATTACTTTCTTGCCTTTTCTAGCATTTATTTTCCCTCCTTGTGTTAGAGTTGTCTATCATCTATTATCCTTTGTAGGACTGAATTTGTGAAAAGATATTGTGTAAATTTGGTTTTATCATGGAATATCTTGCTTTCCCCGTCTATGGTAATTGAGTGTTTTGCTGGGTATAGTAGCCTGGTCTATCCTTCATGTTTCCTTAAGGTCTGTATGACATATGCCCAGAAGCTTCTAGCTTTCATAGTCTCTGTTGAGTAGTCTGGTGTTTTTCTGATTGTCTGCCTTTATAGATCACTTGACATTTTTCCCTTACGGCTTTTAATATTCTTTCTTTGTTTTGTGAATTTGGTGTCTTGATTAGTATGCGACAAGAATTTTTTGGTTGCAATCTATTTGGTAGACTGTAGGCTTCTTGTATGTTAATGGGCATCTCTTTCTTTAGGTTAGGGACATTTTCTTCTGTAATTTTGTTGAAGATATTCACTGGCCCTTTGAGCTGGGAATCTTCCCTCTTTTCTACACCTTTTATCTTTAGGTTTGGCCTTCTCATTGTGTCCTGGATTTTCTAGATATTTTAGATGCTTTTCGCATTTTGTTTTGTTTTGTTTTGTTTGACTGTTGTTTCAATGTTTTCTATGGTACCTTCTGCCCCTGAGATTCTCTCTTCTATCTCTTGTATTCTGTTGGTGATGCTTGTTTTTATGACTCCTGATCTCTTTCCTAGGTTTTCTATCTCCAGGGTTGTCTCCATTTGTGATTTCTTTATTGTTTCTATTTCCATTTTTAGATCCTCAATGGTTTTGTTCAATTCCTTTACCTGTTTGTTTACATATTTCTTTAAAGGATTTATGTGTTTCCTTTTTAAGGGCTTCTGTCTTTTATCTGTGTTCTCCTGCATTTCTTTATAGGAGTTATTTATGTCCTTCTTAAAGTCTCCTATCATCATCATGAGATCTGATTTAAAATTAGAATCTTGCTTTATTCATATGTTGGGGTGTCCGGGGCTTGCTGTGTTGGGAGAACTGAGTTGTAATGATGCGAAGTACCTTTGGTTTCTGTTGCTTAAGTTCTTGTACTTGTCTCTTGGTCTCTGGCTATTTGTGCTGTTTGTTGGTCTTGCTGCTTCTAACTGGAACTTGTCCCTCCTGTGAGCTTGTGAGCCTGTGAGCCTGTGATCTTATATGTGTCAGCAATCCTGGGAGACCAGTTCTCTCTGGGTGTGATTTGGATATGGACAGCTATAGCATATGGTTATGTCCAGGGTGCAGATGGAAACTGGAAGCCCACCAACTCTTTTATAATAGTAAGATGTATGGCTCTTTGAGTCATCTTTCCTTTGATAAATTGCCTTTTCTGTGAATCTATGCCATATCATTATGTGTAGACAAAGCCAGGCATCCCAATGGCTGTATGAGCCTCCGAGGGTAGAAGAGACTAGAGAAGCAGAGGAAGTTACATCACTGGAACCTGTCACAACAGAACTAATTGTTAATTTCCTCCTCTTTTTGTTTCTTTCATTGGTCTACTTACAACAACAGGCTTTCACTGTGCAGCCAATCTCAACCTTGAAATCACAATAATCCTTCCCCCAAAGTCCCCTAAGTTTTGGAATTATGTATCAACACACTCACCTCTGTTTATTGCCTTTTTTCTGTGATTTCTAAGAATGGTCCTGGAAATGGAAATTTCTGGTATCTTTGGAGACTCAGTTTTGTCATGTGACATTCATGAACCATCTTATGAGAGTATGTTATGCTGCAGACACATAAGAGCATGTTTCACTCCTAGAAGCTGCCTGGTAAAAGGGCATGTGATAATTTGTTCCAGTGCATGTTTGAGAGGACACATGATGTTTGGAAAGGATATAAATATAACTCAACAATGAGTGGACCATGCTCTAGCATTGGTTTGCCTTGCCAGTCTTTGCTGGTCTTCACTGATGATGCTGTGGCATTGGTTCACCTTCCCTTCTTCACTGATCATCACTTGTGGTGACTTTATAGAGAGCGATGCACTAAAGAACTTCTTATGATATTCTGGTGACTTCTCACCACTTCCATTGGCTCAGGCCAATTGGTAAAGCTTTGCAGTTTCTTCTGGATTGAACTACCACTGCTGATTCCTGAGTAGTGTTTGTGAGTGGGTACAGCTACTGCTGCTGATTCCTGGGAACTGAACTGCTGATATCCTGACAACGAAGATTGGAATCACCCCAAAGAACTAGTTTCAAAGAGGTCCACACTCCCCCTTTGCCTTATTAACCTTTCCTTTCTGCTACATCTGCTGGCGGGTGGGCTAGAAGGGAGGTTAAAGCATTTAAGAACCCTTATTAAAGTGAGTTTTGATAAATCTAAGCCTATATATCTAAGTTTTTTTTAAAGATTTACTTATTTTATTTATATGTTAGTACACTGTAGTTCTCTTCAGACACTTCAGAAGAGAGCATCCCATTACAGATGGTTGTGAGTCACCACGTGGTTGCTGGGAATTGAACTCAGGACCTCTGGAAGAGCAGTCAGTGCTCTTAACCGCTGAGCCATCTCTCCAGCCCTATATCTAAGTTTTATAGTGACAGATTTATCTCAAGATGCAAAACAGAAAAGAGAAACTGAAGCATGGTAATTCCTCACCCAATTGACATTAGGAACTTTGAAAGACTGAAAGAGAGGTGACAGGTACAGAAAGTAACAGCAGGGAGCAGTGTGGCCTGACTTGACCTAGAAGATGTTTGTATTTTGTTTTGCCTTTTATGGATTATCTTTTATTTCACCCATTTTTGTAAAGCATCTACATGCATAATAGTTAGAAAGCACGGGAGAATATCAAGTGGGGTTTGGGGGCTAGAGAGACATCTCAGTGGATAAGATACCATTGCTCTTCCAGTGGACCTGGGTCCCAGCACCCACATAGGAAACACCTCACCATCTATAACTCCAGTTTCAGGGTCTCTAACAACCTCTTCTGGCTTCTATTGGAACCAGGCATGTACATGGCACACAGACATGGGAGTAGGCAGAATACTCACACACATTTTAAAAATTAAGGAAAAAAAGAAGAAGAAATGGGGTTTGCTCTGTCCTTCTAGGGGGACAAATCACAAAGAGTGAGCAAATCTCCAGAGAGAAGAGGGAAACTAGTCCTCGGCAGCAAGCTGCTGGGCCCCACAGACCAGAGAGTCAGAGTTCCACGGCTTCTTGATCAGCAAAAGGAGTTTGAAGGATTCTGCCACTGACCTTTTTTGCACCAACGCACATTTCTTGAGCCATCAAACACATCACAGACAGGAAGGAGAAGCTGAGCTTTGCCGGAGGACAGATTTATAATTTCAGGGTGAGACAGGCCTGAACTTTCCGCTTTCTCTTCTGGCTGAAGCTTCTCACCTATTCTGTTTCATTCTCATAGGAATGCAGACACACCCTGGGGGCAAGACACTTCAGTGCCCTGTCAGTGGGAATGGCTGAAAAGAGGTTTGGCATGTTTTGCAAAAGGTCCACATTATTTAGAAGTGTCCCATTGGCTGGTTAGTTTACTTTTCAGTTTAATATCGGCACCTCTCAGAATCTTTGAGCAATTGAGGTGGTCAAAACAAGAATATAGTTTGCCAAGGAACTTTCTAAGAAATGGCTGTTTGCACCCTGCACAGTTAGCCCCTATGTATTAAGCAAGTGATATGAAGTGCCCCTCGCCATGTTGCTATCCTCAAGGCTTATCAGCTATAGTTATTATAGGCTTTCAGCCTTTCTCCCTGGTGATATTTAACAAGCAGCCGTCCCTTACCTAACCAGTCAGTTTTCCCCAGCCCTCCCCACATTATGTATCCATTTTTTCCTTTTTATAACTTACAACTATTATTTACAGAATCATTAAACTTCAATCTGTAAGAAAAACTTTAATCCATTCTACTTGCTTTGTTGATGAAGGAAGGAAAATACAGATGGCATGGTGTCTTGACCATACAGCTATAACTGGTGAGCTGGAAGCCTGCTTTCCTCCAACCTCCCATCGGACTCCCATCGGATTCCCATTGGACTCCCATCATACTCCCATCGGACTCCCATCAGACTCCCATCGGATCACCTAGCTCAGTCCTATCTTACTTGTCTGACCGACCAGTTTTCCTCTTCCAGAGCCTTCAAGCCTACTGGATTGTATGATTAAATTTTTGGATTCAATAACTGCGTGGCAGAATAAATATGACTTCCAAACCTCTTCCTAAAATCCAAACAGTTCTCAGCTGTCGACCTACCCTCTCAGGCTAGATTTAGTCAGGTATGGCTCTGTAATACAGCACTTGCTAACATGAGTAAGGCCCAATATTTGATCCCCCGAGTAGAAGAGAATTGGCTCTATGTCTGATGTTTGTAAAATGTTTACAGGATATCTGATTTCTGTCTTCGGAATTGACGATGTATGTCAAATGCTCTGATAACATTTTAATTAAAAATGTATAGCTGTATTTAAATATTTATCAAGTTTATGGAGCTAGGGCACCCATTTCATAACAAAATACCTATTGACAGTTTTCAGAACACTTTTTTTTTAAGTAAATGAATGTAATCTCCCAGTTTCACCCCACCCTTGCATACATCCATATTCCCTACTTTGTCCCGTTCTTGGCACATCTACAAGACCTCACAAGAAATTCCCATTGTGTGACGTATCTTAGTTGGGCTCTTACAGTGTTATTGTAGTAGTAGAGGCTTGCTTACTATGTGCAGCAAAAGTCCTGAGCAAAGATTCTACAATACGTGGGATCCTCGTTTCACTGACTGCATGATCTTAAATAAATTGCTTTAGTTTCTGTGAGCATCTATTTCTTCATCTATACCCTCAGCATCCTATCTTGCTGCTCACCTGTATCATTCCCTCTGGGAGGACCAGCAGACTCAACATTTGCTCTTAGCCAAAGGCAGAGAAGAGATGATCAGTGGATTAAAAAGGCCGAGGAGCTATGTCACTCATACTAAAAGAGGCATAAATGTTAAAAGTTATTATGATGATATTGCCAATGAGGCTAAATAGCCTTTAAATACCACTCTACATTAGGGCCAGGATTCCCCCAAAGGAGCAAGAACTGGTCATATTGAGTTTAACCTGACAATCTGTATTGAGAAATGCAGTTGATAAATCACAATCAGAAACTAGCCAGGTGCAGAGATAAGAAGGGCTGGGTAGGAGGAAAGATGAAGCAAAGCCTTTATATAATTCCAGTATGAAATGTGCCATGCCCAGTGCCAGGGCGAACAGTAGGGCAAGGAGAGGTGGCTGGTGGTATCATCCATGCATTGTGGCTAAAGTGGAAGGATTGTGTGGCTGGGAGAGAATCCCTCTCCAGGGACCTCCAGGCCTTATAGAACAGACAATAAAAAGTCTCTCCTGAGACAGGGTGCAGATTTGTCTTTTTACCTCAGAAGGAAAAAGGGATGATTCTACGAGCTATGAGTAATCAAAGGTCAACTCAGAGAAGAACCAGAAAAGAGCCGTTTCTGTTTCAGCGGCTTCCTTCCTTCCTTCCTTCCTTCCTTCCTTCCTTCCTTCCTTCCTTCCAAGTTCATTTATATAAGTATGTCCTTCTTGTCTGCCAGGTTGGTTACCAGAGCAACACTTGTTATACATTTTAATTGGGGCTTTCTAAACACACGATGCTGTGAACCAAAGTGGCGATACCGATACCGGGAGTGATTCAGAGTTCCCAGGCAGCCAGAAGACTATTTCAGGCTCCGAATCCTCCTGCCAACTAGGGTATAGGCCAAAATAGTTCTTTTGCGTTTATTTCAGGGTTTTAATCTCACATGCAACTGAACCCCATTAAATGCAGTTTCCCAGGCTCATCCCTCGCTTTCCAGACAGTCCAGCATCCGTGTGCCTGACTTGCCACTTCCTGTCTGGGAAGGGTATTGACTGTCCTGAACTACAAATAGCACCTCCTTCCCAAGATTCTTGCTCCAACCCAAGAGCTGTCTATCTATCTCAGGGCTCAGCCTCAGAGGCTAGCAAGGTAGGCACGGTGGTTGGGACAAAACCCAGCAGCTTTTTGCTCCATAGCTAAGCACCGTAGGCTTTCTATGGCTGCCCCCAAAGCTTCATTTCTCATCGCTCACCGTGGAAGGTAATGGGAAAGTGCCTGAATTACAAAGATGCCCATCTATTATCCTGGCTTCTCCCCCACAAAGCATCTCGTCTCCCCTTTGGCAAGAGCAGATCACTATTGACACTTTTAGAAGGCCCTGGGCCCCACTCAATTATTGCCATAATCTCCCCGTATTCTGGAAGCAGAGTTCTTTTCTAAGTAGATTTTTTAGAAAGTTAAGAGCCAGTCTTTGCTTTATTCATTGGAATGACTTCATGGGCTAATGTATTCTCCTGTCAGTATTTTTCATCAGTTCAGCAACATCTGCAGGATAGGGAAAAAAAACCGAAAGCAGATGTTTCCAAAAGGTAGTTTCACTAAGCCTCCCTACCATAATTATTGCAGCATCACATCCGCGTTTTATGGCACCTCTCCCATATTCATATGCTCTTAACTTGTCCTGTAGAAATTAAAACTGGTGTATTGGAGTCCCTTCTAAACAGATTTGCTATCTCTAAAAAAAAAAAAAAAAAAAAAAAAATTGACAGATATCCTCCATTAAATCCAAATTTCCTTTATCAAATCTTCGAGGGGAAAATAGATTAAGAAGATGTAGATATTTATCTCAACCTTCAACATTTACACTCATTTAGTTAATTAGCACTTAATTACACTGTCAAGGGGGGAAATGTTAGCATGGTCAGGACAGAGTGGTCCCCACCCCTCGGGCCCATGCTTCTTCTAAAAGGCAGACCTTTGCTTAGTCCCAGCTTGCTCCTATGTGAAACATTAGTAATGATTACTTGACAGGGGGTGCAGATCCGAGATTGCGCAAGAGAGAGCCATCACTCACTGGAGTCTGGCTGCTACTCCCAAACTGGAGCAACAGTGCCCCCCAAAGCAAGTTAACAGAAGCAGCCAGGAAGCAAACCCCGAGCTGCCCAAATGTCTATTTTTTTAATAAGCCAAAGAGCTATTTTAAGAACTGCTGGCCGAACCCGCAGGCTCTATCACAACCAGATGAGCATTCCAACCAAGCTGGGGAGCCGTGGCTGGAAACAGAGACTGTTTCCACCTATTTTAACCCAGACGCCACAAATTCTCTAAGGAGGGATGGGGGCGGGAGGGGAGAGAGCAACAGAGACATAGTAGAGAAGTGGACAACTTTAGAAGTTTGTCCGACTTGAGGCAACAAAACATAAACAGCTTAACGAATAAATCTTATTAACTGAAATGCAATTGAAACTCTGCTTGTCATCGGGGTTTCTCCATCCTTTAACAAATGGCAATGGTTTTTGGTCTCACAGGTTCCTTGCCAAGTAGAAGACCTCATTAAAGCTGTCGGAAAATAATAGAATTCTAATTAGCTTAATTATGATATGAAAAATTATCAACCTAATTCACAAAAACAATATGCAATTAACCTTTTTTTCGTAAGTCAAACTATTTTCCAAAACAGGAAATGAAGGATAACACCCGTAATTTCATCATGAGGGCAAAAATCCTAGATACCCTGGTGCAGTAGAACAGGAAGTATGTAAGGAAACGAACAATCTTCACTCCCCCACCCCCACAACTCCTGTGTATTCACTACACACCCTTTTGGCTCCAAGAATGGAAACCGCATTAAACTGGAGACTCACTCATATTTTTCCCTTTCAAGTTCTAAGTCCTGTTTTCTATTTTCTCTTCAATCCTGGAATAAGGTCACCCTATAAAAGATGAAATATTGCATTCTCAAAAGACAATGAATTTATGATGTCATGTCAACATATTTGAGTCCTTACACTGCAATGGGGATATTACAGATGGAAAATGGTGTGATGTTGGAATTAAGAAATGTAAGCCAGGAAGCCTGAAATCTAAAAAGTTTTAAAATGAAATTGCATAATCAATAACCTAATGGTGAATTCTATGAGAAGACAATATAGCAAGTTCCTAAGATGTAGGAATGTGGACTGGAGAGATGGCTGAATGGTTAAGAGCACTGACTGCTCTTCCAGAGGTCCTGAGTTCAATTCCTAGCAACCACATGGTGGCTCACAACCATCTGTAATGGGATCCAATGCCCTCTTCCGGTGCGTCTGGAGACAGCTGTAGTGTATGCACATAAAAACAAACAAACAAACAAACAAATATTTTTAAAAGAAGATATAGGAATATATTAAAAACATATTAAAAACCTTTTCTACTCCATCAATATCTCCACAATGAAAACCATACTCATATATACCTAACAGAACGGCTCTAGTTAAAAAGAATAACAAGCATTTGTGAAGAAGGGAAGAAATTATAATCCTTTTGCATTTTTACATAAAGTATAGGCCAATACCATCACTTTAAAAAACTGTTGTGTGACATCTGTTAAATAATCCTGACAAATGAACTCTTGGTTATATGCTCAAACTGAGTACACATGTCTATCAAAGGAATGCATAAGGATGTTTATAATACCTTTATTCATAATAGATTGACTTTAGACACAATCAAGATCTATCAAGAGTAAGACAAATTATGAAATAGTCACATTTCTTCCTAATGCAAACAAACACATGCTGTGCTCACTTATATTTAATATTCTTTTCAAAAGTAAACAAAACTAGTCAATAGAGAAAGAAGGTATCATGATAGTTGTGGTAGGTTTTAGCTAGGGCAGTAAGGAAAGCTCTCAGGAGGTGGCATTTGAACTGAGGTTGTCTGATGACAATGACAAAGAATCTGGGAGAAAAGTTGTGTATAGAGAATAAAAGACAAGTGCCAAGGACGAATCACACCTGGCAGGAGAGAAGAAGGACTTCTAGGGTGTGCTTGTCATTATATTGACGTGTGTGTGTGTGTGTGTGTGTGTGTGTGTGTGTGTGTGTACATGTACATACACCTATGCATATATAAAACATAGTGATAAATATCTATGAGAATACAATGACAAGTACCTAAGGTATAGGAATACTGTACAGATGATCTATTTTAAAAATCTTCCCCACTTAAAAAAGAATCCACAGTGAAAATTATATCCATGCATGCCTGGCAGAAAGGCTGGAATGAAAAGAATATTAATAGCAAGTATTTGTGAAGAGGAAATCAGAAATATTTTGCATTTTAGGAAGAAAATATATATGTTCATGCACCTTAACAATTAAAAATTTATGTGCTGTATGTACCCTCCCTCCCGCAATAAAGTACAAGCAAATAGTCACTGATATTCTGCATCATGCATGTCTACCTCAAAATTTATCTTTCATTTATTTTGCCCCATTTCCTCTGCAGACTCCATTTAAGCTTGGTATCTTTCTTCTGTCATGTACACCGAGCACACCGTGATTGGTCCTCACTCATTCTGCATACATCACTTCTCTCCAGATTCCCTGAAATTGTCATAAGTAGACCCAAGCTCAAATGCTGCCACCTGACATCCTTGCAAAAATCCCTAGCAATATTCTTACACTATCATTTCTCTCTGTAGTCTGTTGACTTTCTTAAAATTGTTCAATTTTTAACCTAATTCCAAATATCCTAGAATGTATGCTCCTTGAGAGAGTGGACGAGTGCTGTCCTATCTTGAATCTAGTTGATAGCCTGTAGATACTTAATGATTATGGAGAAAGGATAGATTGTTTCCCTCAACAGTTAAGAGAAGGGATGGGGTAGGGTAATGAAAACCAAGAATATATAAAAACTTCAGAAAGCCACTACTTTGTAAGATAACTGAAAATATAATTAAAACCAGAGATACTCTGACTGCGTAGAAACCTATTTCCCTGGTAGACATGAGTTGTTAAATGAAAATCTCTCATGTCTCAGTACCAGATATAGGATGCTTCCCTATGAGTTATTGATCAGGAAGACCCCAAGAGGCCTCTTAAAACACCACAGGCTGTTGCCACTGCTCTTGGCATCAGAATCCGATAGTAAAATCTTACATTGATTACACAACATATTTCAGTTTCAGGACCCCTAAAAGTAAAGTTGAAAACTACATGTAGCTTTTCCTCTGCTGACTAGGTATCCTAGTGTTGGGAAATGCTAAACAGACCTCTCCTCAGAGAAATGACACTAATTATATTCCTGAAGCCAGCCCTGCACCCTGATACTAATGAGCTACACAAAGTAGATCCATGAGTACAACAGTGGCACAAAGGTTACTGGGGGAACCAACTGCTGATGGGATTTGAGCCTGCTCCACAGGTAAAAATCCAGACCTGGTACTGAAAGCCTGGTCAAAAGCTCGGGGCTTTGGGAGTCATAGGCCCCAGACAGGATCTTACTACGGTTGTTTCTCTAAAGAATAAAAAAGGCAAAAAGTCAACAGATACAAGGAAAGGAAAACAGACAGAAGTTATCAGATATGGGAAAGTGCACAAGGAGCTCCCACATAGAAGCTGGAAGGCTGGAGGAAGGTATCATCTGCTTCAACATCTTCTGTAGCTACCTACCTAAACCTAGTGGAAAGGCTGGGCAGATGAATCAACTGTAATTAGTAACCCAAAGCAGCAAGAAGTCAAAGAAGCGATCTCAAAAGCGGAGGCCACCAGGTTAGGTCAGTACAGTTAAGTGACTTTGTGAAAGAACTAGCAGTGACATGTTGAAGGAACAGAACTCGGTGGAGAAAGACAGGAGTTGGCTCAGCAAACGTGCAGAGGCAGAAAAACCAATGGCAAGGTCAAGGCCTGGTAAAGATTAGTTTAAGTGAACTGGGCACCTGGCTTCTGACTTTGTCCTAGACTTTTGTTAAAAATAGTTTTAGATGGTATGTAATAATGACCAGCAAACAGCCCCTCTCTAAACAGAAGTTTTTCTTACATAGTGGACTAAATACATACTCTGTGTGTGTGTATATATATATAATTTATATTATAATATATATACTTATATAGTGGAATATATATTGGATTATAATATATATATACTTATATATGGATTTATAGCCTGAATCAAATGTCAGAGTTTTGCATATTATCACTAGCAAGATGAAAAAAAAATATATCACTCGAAGGAAGTGGATCTGTTGCACATGAAATAGGTGAAAACCTATGGAAACATGTTCTTTTTACTCATGTGTTCAAATATTCTATATAAAACTAATAATGTTGCTCATGAGGATCAGAACAACTAATTTTTCAGCCTATGAATCTTAATAAATTTTCTGACTTTTTCCCACCAAAGGAGGAATCATTTGACTGGATGGAATACTTTGTCCAAGAATTGAGGGGCGTGAGTGTGTGTGTGTGTGTGTGTGTGTGTGTGTGTGTGTGTGCAGGTAGAATGTGAATAATAGCACACTGGACCAATGATTCATAACTTAAACTAATTTAGAGCCCAGACAAGCTCAGACTACTCAGAGCTTGATGCTTGATGCGAGCTCGGGCGGTGATAAAGTGTGTCGATGCCAATTGTCCTTCATTTGAATACAGCATGGAGTCTGGGCTGAAGGAGAGCAGCAAAGCTTGATTCAGTTGTTAAATTTTCCGAAAATGACTCATTTCCTTTCACTGCACAGCTGGAAGCTCAGAGGTGAATATTTCAGTATGTAGGATTCAGTTGGAAGCAATTTGCAACTGAGCTCGTAAACTGCTTATCAGCCAGCCAGCCCTGAGGTTGGGACCCAAGATTGGCAGGGACACCCTTAGGTTTCAGAACCAACTACTGAGACTGTACCAGGCTCTCCCGGTGGACCCTCCCTATATCCACGGGGCTGGATACATGGAGGCTTGGCTTCCCAGGACCAATTTATGGATATCTCAATTGTGTTTCCCTTTGGTACAGGGAGTTGGCTACAGTTTTTCAGAAAAAAAAAAAAAAAAAAGAAATCAATGGCAAAGAATAACACTGTTTCCAAAGTCTGTGTGTTCCTGCAAGTGAGGAAAGAGCAAGCTAATTAGACAGCAGATGAATCCCCACAGTCAGGACCTGCAGTGCCTTTCTACTTAGAGTCAAATGTAAAGGAACAGAGGAGAAGAAAAAGATGGCAGAAGGTAGGAAAAATGCCTTTCATTTCTATGAAGTGATAGAAAAACATCGCACAAAAGTTCAAACTTCACTTTCCCTATTTGTGCCAGGCTGTGTCTCTATGCTTGCCAACGAATGGCGCTACCTTCAACTTTTACCTAAAATGAGGCTACGAGGAACGTAATATGTGACATTAATTCTCTACTATGATAAATTGGCTTGAGAGTTTCCATTTAAAAATGTTATACTAAATAGAGTCAATCTAGCTAGCTATTCAGCTCCGCCCACAACTACCTTAGCTCCACCCATAACTACCTTTTCAAACCTCACTCTCTGCAGAGTTTATTCATGTGGGACATGTATTTTGTTGTTATTCCCTGACAAATATGTGACCCCCCTCCTCCTCCAGGCCTTTGACTCCACTTCCCTCACACAACACTATCCCCTCCTTTGCCAAATACCATGGATCTAATGTTGAACTTCTTGGCCCAAGGTCACTTAGTCCCTAGACTTCTTCATTTTTTTTTTTATATCCACTGTCAGTGTCCTTGACGACAGAGTCTATGGTTGTGCATTTTCATATGCCATCCATAGTGAGTGTCCAGCATGTTAATAACAACACTCAATGCAAAGCAGTTTTACTCCTGTAAAACTGAGCCGTAGCCCATCTTCATTGTTGGCTAGGTCCTCTTCATATTCGGCTTTCACATCAAGCGCTGTCAGTTCCACTTCTAAAATATATGCCTAATCTAGTGATTCCTGTCCCTCATCTTGTCCCTGACTTCATCTTTCCAGTACTGCTCACCTTTACATCAAGGCGTCTCCTATCTTCCTAACCTTGCTCTAACCTTCTGCAGATAACAAGATGACCTCTGTGTTTTAAAGTGAACCAGGGGGTTGAGGATTTAGCTCAGTGGTAGAGCGCTTGCCTAGGAAGCGCAAGGCCCTGGGTTCGGTCCCCAGCTCCGAAAAAAAGAACCAAAAACAAATAAAGTGAACCAGGCCATCTAGTGTACAGACTGAAAACTCCTCAGTGTTTTCCCTTTATGTTTAGAAGGAAGTCCAATTCCTGAGCAATTTCAAGTCCCTGTGTGTATGTGACTCTTGCTCCTCTCTGCGTCACCCCTAGCTTTCCCTCTTTACTGAACGCTTATCACATGGGCTCCTAGACAATTCCAGAAATGTCTTCATTCTGATCCTATTGCCTAGCAGTTATTCAAGTGGGAAATCTCTTTCTTCATTTTAACAACGGTCCATCTTGTCATCGCTCACATTTCCGCTCAAAAGTCCCCGTGACCTAGATAATTTCCGGCATCCTTATTCACAGAGTTATGACCACTCCCAGCATCCTATACTGCTGGGTTCTACCAAATACCTTTCTACTTCCTGATAAGCAGATGTTTCGATTCATTTTTAACTGGATACTCAAAGTGGATTCTCCACAGAATGCTAGAATTTTCTTTGTATATCAGTTTCTTTTTGAGCACTGACTGCCTCGTTCCAGGGATCTCTCTCTTTCCAGGACTCTCACTGTAAAATTTCCCTGAGGTTGATAGCGATAGAGTTCATCTCATCTGACCTTTATCCCAAGGGTCATTGACCTTCAATCTTAAGTCCAGTGTGCCAAAATATCATTTCTTCTGTGAACATTTTATTATTTGAACTGTTGTGAGAATAGAGCACACCTGGTCAATTTTACTTGATTTTGTCAGGAAGTAGAAGTCCCTTGGAGTTTATGAGCATTACATAGCCCTCAAGCTGGCTACCTAAGGTACAATTCCAATGGATAATAAAATGGTGGGAAGGTGGGAAGGGAAGCAGAGAAAGAAAAAAAAAAACCACATCATTAAACCCCACACCTTAGCTCTGCTGTGTTGGTTATTAAGAAATGGAAATTGCCTTTGTGATAATTACTGCCTCGTTTGGAGTACATGGCTTAGGCTGTACTAAATGGAACTCTTTCCATTTGGTTGAGAATGAAGTAGAGTTCAGTAAGGTGAAAGCAGACCCAAGCCCGTCTCGAGCCTCTTCTCTCCTTAAGTGATGTGACCCCTCTGCACCATGGAGGTCACAGGCAAGCACAGTGGATGTGAGCACAGCACAGGATACTCTCATTATACCACAAACACAGAGCAGGGACCAAGCAACCACAGGGCAACACGGAAAATTGTTTTATAAGCCGACTTTTACAAATTGATTTCAAAACTGGGGAGCAATTACCATTAAGAAAATAATTTGCTGCTCTGAAGAGGGTAGGGCAAGGCAGTGGTTCAAAGATAACCTAAGCCATCATTAGAGAAATCCAGTTATTTAGTCAATTTTACTTATTTACAGGACTAAAGATTAATGAGTACAGATACTCACTCAGACAGTAATTAGGTTTCAAAAACATACTATAACACAATCAATCATGGCTCCTGAACATAATAGCATTAGGGCAGAGCTCTCTTTCAGCTCCAGTTATTAGCAAATGATTGGTGAACAGTAAGCTTATGCCGAGAGCTTACTCCCAGACCCTGCAATAAAAGAGAAGAAAGGCCTTGGGAAATAGGAAGCATCTTTACCTTTGACTTTACCTGGATACTCTGAGCTACTGCACTGAGAAGTCTGTAACAGAACTCCAAGATTGGTAACATTTCCCCATAGCTGACAATCTCCTCTTGATTCAACGTCCCTTGAGAGCCCACCTCTTTATACTCATTTGAATCTAGTCTTTGGGGGCATGCTATGCGTTTATTTATAAGTTTTGAAATTTACTCTCTCTACACTTTACAAACAAAGATAAGCGTGGTCTTTTTTAATAAATAAATTGGGACCACATGGCAGGAACATTAAAAAAAAAATTCTTTTATCTGTTCTTATTTAGAAAAGGACAGCCAGAGACTGACTGAAGGTGTTAAGTCCCAGACTCATGGAACTTAAGTTGGGGAAAAGAAAAGGAAAAATAATAATAATTTTTTAAAACAGTTTGAAAACAAGGAGCACCATGTGTCTGCTGTCCACACAACACCCCCAGTGCTAACTTCGCACATGACTGTGGTACTTCTGCAGATATGAGAACGCAGGTTGGCAAGAAATTCCATTTCCTCTGGTTCTCTCCTCTGTGGAAACAAGCCACTATGCCTGCCTCCTGCCCTAAAAGAACAAAAAGAATGAAGCTTGAGAAGTGTCTCTGCTGTGATCTGGGCTTCCATGAAGACTATTTTCCTGTTAGGCCCCACTTTTAGTTAATACTGTGTCCACCCATTTTTCCTCATACCACTTTTCGTGCTAACATCAGTTTTATATCAGAGAATTCGGCAAGCACGTCAGCTCACACTGTGCTGCAGAGAAACCCCAGGATTCCTTAAAAGGCACAGATGATTTCCTTCATGAAATCACAGAGCACTTTGTTGAATTTGTAATTGTACCCTCCACAATTTTGTTTGATTTCTTTTAATGGATAACTTATTTCGCTGTGGTTATTTGCACAGAGTCTGCGTACTTGTTTTTAGAGTATCAGACTTTCTCTGATGCGTTTCCTTTTTCGTACAGATTATGCAAGCTATGGCATTAATCTAAGACTGTGTAAATGTGGGCTTTGTAACCACAAGGTTTAAAAATAATTTTAAGTAAAAACATTAGTATCAAGCAATCCAATCCAGCTTTTGTTTGCTTTTCAGTAACAGCAAACAAGGGGTTTTACCTGGCTTTCTTTAAACTAATCTTGTTTCTGTTAAGTCTCCAAATCCTCCCACCATGTGAAATTACTTGGTGAAAAATTAATAGAGAACTGATACCTATTGTCTTACAGAGCATCTTCCCAGCCCCAGGGGAAAGATGCCTTTAAACTTGAAATTTGGGCATGAGGTAGGCAACGTCGGATGAATCTTGAGACTTGTATTTGAGGTCTGGTTTATGTGAGACTCAGTCAACTGCCATTCTGAATAAGCTGGAACAAGATTCTCCTGCCCTTTGCCAGGCTTCCTGGGGACAGCACTGCAAGGTCTGTGGAACTGCCAGGATTCCGGCTCTAAAAAAAGAGTCCTGTGAACAAGGCATTGATTTCAAGTGCCAGTAAAAGCTTCCCTTGACAGGTCTCCCTGTATGAATATTGCCTACCCTCCCATGTGCTGTAAGTTGGGCTTTCCTCAAACCCCCAACAATAAGGACAGAAAGCTTGGGGAGACCAGGGAAGGATGCTGTCCCTATAAAATGCCCAATGAGTCCTTGGCACTGAACCACACTTGCTATACTGCTGTGTGTGTGTGTGTGTGTGTGTGTGTGTGTGTGTGTGTGTGTGTGTGTGTGTGTGGCATGTGGGTATTGTGTGTGTGTGTGTGTGTGTGTGTGTGTGTGTCTGGGGTGTGTGTGTGGTATGTGTGTGTGTGTGTGTGTGTGTGTGTGTGTGTGTGTGTGTGTGTGTGGTGTGGGTGTGTGTGGTGTGTGTGGTGTGGTGTGGTGTGTGGTGTGTTGTGTGTGTGTGTGTGTGTGTGTGTGTGTAACCCTTCATTCTTATTCCTGTTCTCTTGTCAAGAACTTTCACTTCCTTCCTTCCCAATCTCATTCACCTTTCAAATCCCAAACCCACCCCGTGTCCTTTTAAATCCCTCCCTGTCTTGTAGATTTTGCTTGAAATGTATACTTCTACCACATACTATCTTGTATTTGGAGCTTCAGATTTGATTCTGTCCCCTCCAATCCCATTTCTAGGTAGTCTTAAATTTGGTAAAAAGCGAAACCCTCCCTTCCATATTTCATTAGTCCTTTCAACCAGGTGAAAATGTCCTTGTTTACTGAGGTATGAGTTGTATGTAGAAGATCAGGGGGACAATAGGAGATCAAAGATAAAATTTGATTCTGGGAGGGAAAATTGGAAGTATTCTCACAGAGCTTGGTACAGTGCCTGTATTCAGTTGTCACAGTAGCTGTCTGTACTCAAGAGGCTAAACACCCATGCTAGCCAGGAGCTAATCATTTTTAGTGTACTTTCAATAGCAGGTGACTACAATGTTAAATTATAAATAGAGGAAGCCACATAAAATAGCCTTCAATTATTTACTGTGCACTGTCTGAGTGATTCTGTGACACAGGTTTTGTGATTGTATGTAATATTCTTAGAGGAAATAATTGAATGGCACTCAATTGTTTTGATCCATTGGCACTGCTAGCACCAAGCAGTAGTCGCAGAACGGCAGGCTGGGTAAGAACAGTTCATTTCTGTTCCCTCTCATATTCACGTCACAAATGTGAAATCTGTTCTCCTTCGGCACATTTTATGTGTTTTATGAAACTAAACACAAATGCGTTCCTTATTATAAAATTCGTATCTATTATCTTACTTTTTTTAATCTTTGCTGAAGGAAGTTTAGGTTAGCACGTCATGTTCCAGGCACTCAATTTATTGATCTTCTACTCTGTAGAAGAACTGATCATATTGGGGGTATTAAGATTTTTTTCATGTATTTAGACATGAGTGATTCTAGTTGGATGAAGTGACTAAAAATTGCATGATACTATAACAATAGGTAGCACTGATCCTTGATAGTCACAAAAGATCAGTCGTAGTACTCTATCTGGATGTCCAAAGCCAGGAATGCTTAAGTTTCTTATATAAACTTGTATAGTATTAGAATATAACCTATAAAATTCTCCCATGCACTTAATTTATTTATTTTTGGAGAGAGGGTCTCACGGGTGAAATTTCTGTGCAAGGAAAAAAAAACAAAAATTTAGTAGTTCATATAATGGTTAATCTAACCCAGACATAAGTGTGCAAATTTGTGGTCCCAGTTGAGGAAAGCCAATTCAGGAATATCATCACAAAGACAGCCTAGACTACATTTTAAGACCTTATTTAGGAAAATTAAATTAACAGTAATAGTAACAACATTTTGAAATCTACCTTCAAATTAGTCTTAAATTTTAAGGTAGTAATCTATTATGGATTTGACCATGCATATTTGTAACTATATACTTGTTTCAGTGTGTGTGTGTTTGTGTGTGTGTGTGTGTGTGTGTGTGTGTGTGTGTGTGTGTGTAGAGCTATAAATGAGTCATTCATATTCCTAATGTAAGTTTAATAAGCTCAAGGTCAGTGGCTAGATATGATCTCTTTCTGAACATAAACACACACACACACACACACACACACACACACACACACACACACACACCCTTAATGCACAGCCTGAGCCCAAAGGATATGCTTTTCGCCAAGGGAAGGCGGTTTGGTGAAGATCATGAGTTGGGGTTTTGCTTTGCTGAAGGTCGCAATTAACCTAAGCCACAGCACCACTCCATGGCCTGAAACTTGAAGTCAGACTTCAATCCTCAGAGTTTCTTAGACCATGTCCCTTCCTTTCTGTCAGCCTGCTTGGTGACAAACAAACAAACGAAACAACCACAACAACAAAAACCCAGAGGAAAGGAGGAATAAGCTGTGGGACAGGAACAAGGCAGCACATTGACCTGTAAGGTGTGTAAGTCACCAAGCTCAAACCCGTAAGCAGACCGATCGTCTGTTCTGGTTTGGATGACTGTACAGCATTCTAGACTTTAACATCTTAAGAAAAGCTTACCATGACAAGCCAGTGACAGCACTTTCAGTGGGTCAATAAATCATGGATGTATCATATCACAGAGATGACAGCTATGTAAAGCGTCACAGGAAATCTGATATTATTTCAACAAAATAGCAGCTACAGGCTCTTGGCACTTACTACAATTATAAGTCAAGGTTTACAGTATGCTGTTATTAATATTACTGAATGGGAAACTTTCTTGGATGAGGTACCGAGAAATTAAACCCTCTTTTGGTTCGGTTCAAAGTTTAGTCTGACTCGAAGTCACGTAGTACGAGAGAAAGAGCTCGCAAATGCAGCCTCTCGTGCAGATGCTCCAGCCATGCCTTATAACTACGCTGACGATCTACTTGTGCCTTGGACTTTGTTCGTGTTGGGCTGGGGGAGAAATCCAAACCATATGAGAAGTAGGATGAAGACCTTGTTGGGAGCTTTCTCTCATGGCATCCTTCCAAGCATCTGGGAAGAGAGGAGATGTTAATTTTTTAATAATGTTTAGGGCATGGTTGACTAGAGATTGGAGGCTGACCCAACCTTGTTGTGTTACTCTCAAGCTGGAAACTTCGAAGCAGCTTTCAAAGGGGGAGGGGGGTGACAGATGTTAGCAGCGAAGGGTGCAAAGGCAACGACTTACTCCTATTTCCAAGCTCAGAACTACCCAATCTTTTTTTCTGTTCTCTCAACAGAAAGGGAGAGAAATGAGAGGATTAAGCAAGAATAATAAATCCCGGTATGTGGATAGTAATTTTTGATATATAAAACGCTTTACATATTTTATCTCGGATGATCCTCAGATCAGCTTTCTACACTAGGCACTTACAGCATCTGCTGCTATCGTGCCAGTGTGAAGGTTGAAAGCTCAGAGAGTTTAAACTAGCTTGTCCTTGAACCTGTGGTGGAAACAGGACCATAACCTGGTATTCCCTTGGTCAGGCCAGAGTTTTCCCAATGGGTATCTTTATCCTCTTTAATCTGGTATAAATATCTTTTATTCCAGCTACCACACCAATCTTATCAAGTCATAAAATGCTGCCAGAATATGAATATAATAAGCCACATTTCAGGCCTTCCCACTTGGTTCTTTATTCACACTAAGCTTTGCAATGAAGCATATGGTACTCTATCCAAGACTGTTCATCCAATGTGTGTGTGCTTTAATGTTTTATTGCTGTAATTTAGTAGTTTAGGGACATGGTACTTTTGTGCCATAGTCCTTACACAGACCAGTGGTCCCCACATTCTTCCTGACCCTGGTCTCAGACTGTTTTTCTGTTTTGTTTTGTTTTTCTCTCCTCTGATATTAGACACCAAAGAGGAGGGATTGGTGTGGAAAATTCTTGGCAAGTATTAGGGAGCAATATTACCTAGTTCTTAGTTCCTTGGAGATTTTAATAAAATGTTTAGCTGACCAACCTCATTATCTAAAGGTTTTCAAATGCTTATCAAGCTAAGGTGGGCTCTTAGACTCATGACCTTCTTGTTTTTTGTTTACTGAGTTGAATGCGCATGTGTTGTCCCCATATCCAGATCTTAGTAAGTCCCTGTACAGCAGGTGGAATGCATTGGCTTTTTCCTGTGTGTTCATGCCCAGGTTATGGAAGAGGGTACTGTTAAAAAGCAGTTGCCAGAAAAATATGAAACAGACTGTCTGTGAGGAAGAAAGGGACTCAGACCTTCAAACGAGCCCTTGTTGTGTGGTTCTCGTGTGTATTTTCCTTAGATTCACAAATCCTAGGTGCTCTGTGACCTTCAGAACCAAGTAAGACGTTCATAGCTCCCATTCTAGACAAGGTCATTTCACAAAACTACTGATCCACAAGCACCTATCTGCCCAAGACTGAGATAATGTACTTCTCAAAGAAAGCATTGAAACCGGCTCTTGGCAACAGTCCAGGCAAAGTAGCTGCAGACACGCACCTTCCATCTGGCTCGTGACTCCTTACAAACTTTGTCCCCTCAGTCGCTCCACTTCTGGACTCATTGAATCTTTCGGGAAGCTTTAGAAGCATAAAACCCATAAAAAGGCATCTGTGGGAAGTGTATGCAAGAGAATCAGAATGACCTTTTTTTCTAACTACAATTTTTAGGTTGCCATACAAAGTTTCACTGTAGCAGTTTTTGTACATATGTGTCAATCCACTTTGTTCGCCATGAGAAAGGATGAGGAGGCATATGTAACTGAAGGTGACTTTCAATAATAATACAGAGCTTGACAAGGCAGAAAATAAAGTAGTTCAATCTACTAATGCTCCCAGTTTACTCAGTCCCCAGGCTGCTTCTTATGACTCTTTTGCCATCTAAAACTGCTCTAAGAAGACATTTCATATCACAGTATAAATCTTTGCAAATGTACGATAATCTGTCCCACTGATACACCATAATGATTCCCACCCTGGACATCCTCAAATTTAAAGCCCAGACTTGGTCCCTGTAGATTATTCCTTCTAACACACTTGTTATATCCTTTCCTTTGATTTCCTTTTGTGGGCCCAGCTTGGCGAACAACCCGAAATGGATTTAGCCTATAATTGTCAACAGGAGGGCCTGCCAAATCTGTGTCCACACAGAAATAAACCCAAATTGGCAGAGAGGTGAGGAGCACAGCCGTTGCAATTTCATCATAGCAAGATCCTCCCAAGAGCTCCATAAAGCAGCCAGCTCTCAGCAAAGGCTGAAGAACCGAAGAGTAAGAGGCAACATAAAAATGGACTACACAGAAACAAGGCACAAGGCTTTAAAAATAAACCACTCCAGGCAGCTTACCTAACTAACACAGCCTAGAGTCATCTGTGGGCTAGAATTCTCAGATTCTACAGCGAGCTCCAGGCCACTGTTCACTAGGTCGTCCTATACTGAGTATGACTTGTATGTATCTAGTGTCTATTTATACATATCTGTGATCAATGGCATGAAAACACAAGTATGTCTTCTATACCTCTTCACCTGATTTCCGAGGTTTGGAGAGAAATGCATGAAGGCATACACAGTACTCAAGAAAGTTGTCTGAAGCAACTATAGGAAGGCCTGTCTCTGCCTCCAAAGCAGATCATCATCATAGAAACAGTGGATAGACCACAGACATGGAATTGCTTAGCATAATGCCTACCTTAGAGTAAATGACCAATAAATGGTCAAAATGGCACACACACATACACACACACACACACACACACACACACACACACACACACACACACACACTTTACACTTGTTCTGAAACCTGAGATTTAATGAAAGCTGGACTGCGTGGTGTAGACCCATATTCACGGCTACTTGAGAGGCTAAATCAGCAGTATCAAAAGGTCACGGCCTACCTGAGCTACACAGAGAGATCAAGGCCAGTCTGGACAAATTAGTGATACTCTGATTGAAAATGCAAAGTAAATGTAGGGGATGGTATGTAGCTCAATGATAGGACATTTGCCTAGGATGTTGGAGGGCCAAGGCAATTATCAACCCTGGAAGAAAAATGTGACAGAATTTAGAATAACATGAAATAGTCCATTATCTTATAGTTTACTACTAAAATGCCTTATATTTGCCAATGATTGTGTTTTGCAAGTCTAACCTCTGTCTTTAAGGATTAACAGCCATTTTGATTTCATTTGATCAGAGTTTGCCAGAGATATTAATTTACATGGTGGTAGATTTTCAATGTCCTACAGTATCATTAAACATCTTACACCCTACCAGGGATCCCTGGCAGGAAAAGTGCACCATGACTTCCAGGTTGGCTATGGGATCTGCTTTGGTATCCTGGAACAGTAAGAATACTTGGAATTATATTCATACTATGAACTCCAAAATGGCTCTGCTGTCATGAAATGCGTAACTCCAGAAATCTGTGGGTCTCAGAGTGATAACAGCCATGTGAAGTAGACCTGAAGTCCATCACATAGAAATTCAGTTGAGCATTAGGTGTGTGAATAATGAGTAAATGCTCATTTTTTATACTACTAGGTTTTCTATGGATATTATAGTGACAATAGCAAAGAAACAAACAACAAACGAAAGAACTATAAATCAACTCCTCTTGGAGGGGGAGGGGGACAGGAGCATGTATCCTCTGTGACTTCTGTGCTAAATGGCAGGAGCTACTGTCAGAGCTTTGTAGTATGGAGATTACGGGAATGAATCCTGGGAGTTTGCTGATGATTTTCCCAAAACCTTGAACCAATGTCTTGCAGATTTGTCTCCGGTCAAAGTCAGTTCTGTTCAGGTGATTCTACATGAAGGAATCTAGAAAACCAGGGGCTCTAAAAAGAAGAATACATCATTTAAAACAACAACAAAAATCCAGAGTTGAAAGAGACCACAAAAATGCAGAGACAAAACCGTAAGTGTGAAAGAGCTCAGAAAGTGTTCCTCTGTGTGTTTATTTCTCCAACTTCCTAGAAAACCAGAGGGACTCTCCACAGTGGGAACACAAAAACCTTCTCAGTTAAGAACCCAGTGTAAACCTTGGCTCACTTTAAATTTAAAATCTTCCCCTACAGATATTTTCACAACAGACAAATATTTAACAATGGAATCCAGCATATTCTGTGTAACAACAATAATAAAATCATCATCACTGTTGTCATCGCCATCATCATTGTCATTATCATTGTCATTGTCATTGTTACAGACAGCAGTAGGCATGAGAAAGTTACTCAGTGATTTTTCTTGTCGGATGAAAGGAAACCTGTCCCCAAAGTCCTGCAAATGTACAATTTTTTAGAAAGTTATCTAAGCATTGGAAGAAATACCATACATCGTGAATATTGAAGTAATCCTATAAAGGTAATAGATAATCCATCATTTTATCATAATAGCTGTAATTTAAAAGATGTGCAAGTGGAACACAGGAAGAAAATGCTAATGATGACTGTCTTTCTCAAAAAAAGAAAAGTCCTACTTTCTAAAACATTTCATAAGATAGCGAGACAGGTAATGGCTCATTTAGGGGGTTATATGTTGTAAGTTTCTGGGAAGTTCAGAAAATAAGGCTTTCAAAGGACTGGTATTTGGAAATCTACCAAGTAGTTTTGTATTTCTGTCATAATTAGTTCAATTTCATTCACTAAACTAATAGTATGTACTTTTGCTCTGCTCTGTATTTCATTGCTTCCTACAACTGTGTTGTCTCAGCCTCGTCGACTGACTAAAAAGACAGGGAAAGTTACACAGCTCACCTAGGTGACCTACAGTGGTACCAGAGTATAATCATGCTGGTTGATTCCTTTGTACAAGTCAGTAATGCTGTCACCACTACGCAGGAAGTCACAGGTTAAGGAATCATTACCAAGGTAAATACTTAATAGGAACTGTGGATGACATCATTAGAAACACTGGCCCACCTTCCCAGGAGGAGATGGGCTGTGTCAATGGGAATATGTGGCTGGACTTATTTCTAGGTTCAGAAAACCTTAGGAATGATAAAAGGAAGGATAGATGGATGTGTAAATGGGTAGATGAATAGAGGGATAAATGGATGGGTGGATGGGTGGGTGGATGGATGGATGTGGAAATGGGTGGATGGGTGGATGTGTAAATGGATGGATGGATGGATGGATGGATGTGTAAATGGATGGATGGATGGTTGGATGTGTAAATGGATGGATGGATTGAGGGATGGAAAGTTGGATAGATGGATGAATGATTAGGTGGATGGATGGGTGCATGAGATGGATGGATGTGTAGATGGAAGGATAGATGGATGTGTAAATGGATTGGAGGGTGGATGTGTAAATGGATGGATGGAAAGATGGATGGATAGATGGATGGGATGGATGGATGGAATGTTACAGAGTTGCTCCGTGTATACTTAGTTCCTACTTCTGCTGTCACTGAAATCCACATTTCTGAGAGAAAATGCCGTTATCTACATGACACCAGATGGAGCGTACAGCTGCAATGGCTGTACCCATGAGATGCTGCACTTAGGGTAGCTATCATATGCCTCTGTACATAGTCTAGAAAGTGTCATATGCATAATCACACCACCCCTCAACCAATCAGCTTAAACAAAATAGGCCTTTTAATTTCACAGTAAGCTTTCATTAAATAAGGAAAAATTATTCAACATGTATTTACTAAAATTCCTCTGTCTCATCAGTTGAGAGGAAAAATCCCACTTGGGAGCTCAACATTACCTTCTCTGCTAAAGAAAACCAGCAAACATGGAAAGTGGGGGATGAAGGCGAAATTCAGGCTGGGCTCTACTGTTACTGAACATTGCAGGGTATCTGTTCACAGTGAGCCCAAAGACTGTGTTATTTACTGGGAAAACCTGTCTTTATTTGTAGTGTGGCTTTCTGCGTTAGCAATCTTTCACCCTAGCATCTGGTTCCTGTGTCTTCACTGGGAAAATGGGACCATTGAGATTCTGTTAAGTATGAGGAGAAGAAATATAGCAGGAGTCGAAATCAGAATTTCTTAAAAATATGCACTCCTTGGAGTCTAACATTCCGTGTGTGCTGGAGCAGTGGACACGCCTGAGGATCCACCAGATATTCTTATTTATAACAATAAATTATCCTGTATGTTTAGAGAGTGATTTCTTACGTGATGACTAGAAAGTTGAGTTAACTTGTCTGTAAGGAGAAAGAGAAGAGAAGGGTAGGCCTGGCTTCTCTGTCAGAACTGGGCCGGAAGCCGAGGGAGCAGCAAATCATCATAAGCTGTAAGGGTCTTGGGTGGCTGACACACGCACAACAGCAGAGTCAACAGTGAAGAGAAAGAAGCAATGGGAAGGAAGGCAGAATCACAGAACCGGAAGACAAGTGACTGCCAGAGAGTCAAACGCATGACGATAGATATCAAAGGCACAGGACAGGAAGAAGGTGGGGGTGGGGGAGCCAGTGGCATCAGTCAGAGACAAGGAATACCAGCAAAGTATAAAACTGCAAGGAGAGGATGGTTTCAAGGTGACAGAAGAAAATAAAATACAAAAAGTTGGTAGGGCAAGCAAAAGTAGGAAAAGATCCGAAAATAAATGACAAAAGAGGCTGAAATGAGTAAGACCTTGAAGGCTGTAAGGAGCAGCAGAACTGAGGCATGGCATGGGAAATGTGTTACTAGAAGAGGCAAAAGAATAAAATAAACTCTCCACCTGAGTGTTCGTTGAAAATAGCAGTTGGATGGTGGTTAGTGACAGAAATGGGCAAGAAAAAACTGTTTTTAACAATAGAGGAACTGCAACATTCTCAAGCTTCAAAAAACTCCAGGGGTGAAATGATATCAAACCCAAAGGGAGCAAGTGTGTGTGTGTGTGTGTGTGTGTGTGTGTGTGTGTGTGTGTGTATGTGTCTGTGTGTGTATGCATGAGTATCTGTGTGTGTGCATGTGTGTGTATGTGTCTGTGTGTGTATGCATGAGTATCTGTGTGTGTGCATGTGTGTGTATGTGTCTGTGTCTGTGCATGAGTGTCTGTGTATGTGTACATGTGTGTGTGCATGTATGTGCTCACATTTGCTCACACATGCGTGTGTGTGTGTGTGTATGCATGTGTGTATGCATGTGTGTGTGCATGCGTGCTTGTGTGTCTGTTTGGCAGGGCTTAGAAACCTTCCTGTAGAATTTTGACAAACTTGGATGAGGAGAAGTGGGTACAGCCCTGGACAGCTAAGACGATCTCACTTGGAGATAATGGGTAGCTCACCCTTGGGTTGCCATGTGATGAGACCTAAATGTCAGGGAGGTGACAGCCATTCCTTCTGAGAAGCAGGCAACAGAAAAGGTCAGTAATAAGATGACTGGCATTTGCGCTCTCACAAAGACCAGCTCTGGTAGCTCAACTCCAGCATGGCTAACTTATCACAATGCTTTCCAGCTCTGGAGGTCTCTATGAGGCACACCATAAGGGGGAAAAGTCACCAAGACAGAGTCAGACTCCTAGGGAGCAGACCGCACAGATCAGTGCCTCCACATCTGGTTTTCAACTTTGCTTCTCCTTTTAATGTACTTAACTTCACTGTCTCGTAAACACCTGGACACGCTGCTGCCAATGCATTTTGCGAGCAGCCGAAAAAGGATGAAGTCAAGAAGGGAGAGGATGAGGAAAGCCCTATTAGAAAGGAATAAGGAGGAAGCTATTGATTAAAGCATACGCTTGCTGTTCTGTTTGAGGGAGGAAAGCAATGAAACAGAGAGGCAGACTTCTAAAACCAGGCCTCATCTGAAGATTTCATAACCTCCTGAAACAGAACAACCACTTCTTGGCAGTTCAAAGGACCTGAGAAGAGCATTTCACACATGAACCATTGCTCTGTGTGTGTGTGTGTGTGTGTGTGTGTGTGTGTGTGTGTGTGTGTGTGTGTGTGTGTGTGTGTGTGGTGTGGTCCTTGCCCTGTGCTCTACCCCATGAGCTGTTCTCAGTCATAAGAAGCTACGAAAGAGTGAAGGCCAACTTCTAGACAGAAGCCTCCAAAGGAGAAGCCAAAATAAAGCTTTTCGTTAGTTGATTTTCTAACACAAAATAACAGAAAACCGTTGAATGGGGAAGCTTTGAAATTTGCTGGCAAAGGATATGTTACTATAGAAGTATATGTATTTGGAAATGTAAAATTGAATTGTTTTTATTTAGTCATTTATTAATAATTTATTAATAAATTAAATTGCATTTTAATAAATTTTACATGAGAAGGGTTATGAATCCATTACAGACAAGCAAGAATAGTTTTAAATTGTTTTATGCACTAATTTTTCTTAAAAAAAAAAAAAACCTAGCTCAGTCTAACTAGCTTACTGGTAAGAACAGCCCATAATTCCTTTCTTCAAAGGTCAGTTAGTGAACTTCTGAATACTCCAGAGTTAACAAAGGACTTCTCTTATGGTCACTTAGGTTATTTACAAACAATAGCCAGCAAGTAAAGGTGTCAGGATGACAGTACAGCATTCCAGTCAAAAGAGATTTTTAAACGATGTTTTTCCCTCTTGTTTAGAGGATGTTCATGACACACGTCTTAACCAGGAATGTCCACCTGCTACATTGCTTTTTAATATTCAATATGAGGCAAAAACAAGCATTGTTTGTCCTCCTAGTGCATAGTTAGGAAAATGAATTTCACTCAGGATGACAGTGAGATCAGTGTTAGCCATATTAAAGTGGGAACAAAGGCTACCCTGTACTCTAACATAAGAATTGGTTTTACTTCATTTTGTTAGAATATTTAAGTCCTGAAAGTAACATTCCGACAGAGGTCTTCCCTTACCCTTATCTATTATCTAGGCTTCATTAAATATATTCATGTGGGGTGTGAGTAACCCATTGGTGGACTCCGTCCTTAGTAACCGTATTTATAGACAGCCTCCTTTCTTTCTCTTCTTTATTTCTTTGTTCCCCTGCCCCCTCGTGTGTGTGTGTGTGTGTGTGTGTGTGTGTGTGTGTATGTGTGTGTGTGTGTGTGTGTGTGTGTGTAACTCATGCATGCCGCAGTAAACATGTGTACAACTTGCAGAATTCCATCATCTCTTTCTGTCACGTTGGGTCCGGAAAACAAACTCAGGTTGCCAGGATTGGTTGTGGGTAGCTCTTTACCCACTGAGATATCCTGCTGGACTGGGACAAGGTTTATATGGAAGAAACTCCCCCAGGTGAGTGACTGGATCTTCAGTCTCTTCCAGGAGAAAACTCAGATGCAACCAGATACAGACTCACGGACTGAAGAAGCAAAAGCTCACAGCGAGACTCCAGAGGAGAAGCGCAGCTAATCCAATAGCAGAGCAGCCAAAAGCAAAGTCAGACATTTCATTTTATGGCAAAGGGTTTGAATATTCATGCTTTTTCTGGGAAGTGTTTTGATTATTCATGGATTTTTCTGGAAAGTGGGGAGACTTTTAGTAGTGCTGATTTGCACAGGAATTAAATGGGCTTTGCTCATACAGTCTAGTAGCAACCCTTCCCCTTGCAGAAATTTCACTAGTCTAACTTATGGCCACAAAGGTATAATGAGACACAAGGAGAGACCTCAGACAGTTGTCTATCATCTTGGTGGTCGCTGGCTTTAACCAGCTTTCTGTAAGTCCCTGTTTTTGTCTGCTTGGTTGTCACGGTTTCAGCCAAACCTGCCAGTTTTCTAACTGAGAAATCTCAAGGCTCCATGAGCATTCTCCCCACGAGTCTGCTGGTCTCAGAGAAGGCTGTGAAAATGGGTCAAAATGACCCTGTGAGGTATCGTGCTCAGTGTGGACAGAAAAGTCAGTCTTCCACGAGACCCTCTTGTTCTCTGCACCTTGACAACCTTGTGGGTGTCTCTGTTAACTGCTGACTGCTGCGAGTAGAAGCTTCTGTGATGAGAACTGAAGAAGGCATTGGTGTATGGCTATGAGGAGAATTCATTAGGAATCCGTTTGATACTGGTTAATTAAGAGTGGTTCTCCCCCGAGCCTTCAGACTGCCAAGCCACCAGTTTTAGTTCCCGGTAATGATGCCAGGTATGGGTTTGCTCTTGGGGAGAAGGCCTTAAAAACAATAGTGGTTGTTTTCTCTCATGCTTCCTGTCATTAATTACCAGTGGCCATGTCTTGCCAGGCCAGACCTTTGTAGCTCTCGGAATTCCCAGCCAGGTAAGACGGATGACAGCTTTTTCCCTCTGGTTCTGTACGTCGCGCCTCCCAGCACTGTGTGAACTAAGCAGCCTGGGTGAGGCTTTCAGGTCTGTGGCAACTTGATGTCTCCATTTTCTGTGACTCAGAATGAGTGGTGTCTTTGTCAATAGCATCTCGCCATCGAGTTCTGAGGATAACCAGTGGCACTGGCAGTAGACGACGGGGATTGATGAGACCTCACTGGCCAAAAGCACTGGAAGAGATAACCACTCCTCACACTGGGATATTTATTTGTTAGCTGTGGTGTATAGTAGGAGCATTGTAGCTCCATTATAAGGTAATTCCATTTAAACTCTTTTAATGTGTATTTATGTATATATTTTAGGAAGCTTCTATAGTTATGAGCTTCCATATGATTTTAAAAGGTTTTTTAGTGTTTTTTATTGTATATTCCTCTCTTCTCTGACCCTAATTTAATCTCCCCTGTTCAATTATTCCCTACAAACCCTATTCTGCCTCTTCTCTTTGAAAATCTCACCTATGTCCCCATCCTAATTTCCACCTCAATGTATATTCATACACACACACACACACACACACACACACACACACACACACACACAAAATGTTCAAAGCTAGCATCCACAATGACAGAAAACTTTTGACATGATTGTAACAAGATGAACACAGCCTGTGCTCATGCCAGACAAAAGCCCAGCATGGAGAGGAGAATTCAGCATGAAGTCTCACCCCTAGTTGAGGAGTTCTTCTCAATTGGTAGATGCTGGGAGAAGGAGAGTCTGTTTCCCTTAAGAATGTATCCACTGGTGGGTAGACCACAGGCCACTGTAAGGCCACACATTCATGATATTTGAACAGCACATATTGGACTCAGTGGGTCAACAAAGAAAGGACAAGATGCTAGGTGGGTAGGGAAGGGGTGGGACAAGAGCAAATGAGATCAAAATACATTGTATGAATTTCTCAAAGATAATAAAAAATAAAATAAAGTAAAATCAATAGCCGTAGACCCAGACAGTTAGGCCCCACCTTACTTTAAATTGCAAAACAAAATGAACTTCTGCTATTGATATTTTTAAACTAATAAAATTAGCAACCGAATTGCCATTTTCAAATTAGCTATATTCTTACATTTTGTTATATTTCCTTTGTTATGCCATCTAAATCTCAATATTGATAATCTTGCTAATAATTACATTAAGAATATTTACTTTCTAATATCTTCTTCCCCAAACTCAATATTTTTTTTGCAACCTTAATAGGGATTGCACAAATAAACTAAATCCTCATGATCCTGTCATTTTTCAACATTTACCTTGAGAAATAACACTGTGTCTTTTTAAAGCAGCAACCTGAAATTTCTTGGAGTAATTTGATAATTTACTTTAAATACTATCAACAAGAAAAACGACGGCCACACCGAGATTCCTGGCTCGCTTCATTATTAAGTCTCATTCTTTCCCAAGGGGAAAATGAAAGATGAAACAGGTAGGCCATGACCCAGGCAGCCCTAAGCCAGAAGGCTGCTTAAAGAGACACGTGCTGGAGTCTCAGGCTCTCTCAGGGAAAAAAGCACAAAGCAGAGAGAAATTACTGCTCCTTTCTCTCATAAGGTAAGATCCAAATCCAGTGTTACCCATGCTTCTCACATGAAATACATTTTTGTCCTCTAATTGTGTGTGCCTTTCTGTGTGTGTGTGTGTGTGTGTGTGTGTGTCTGTGTGTCTGTGTGTCTGTGTGTCTGTGTGTGGGTTTCTATAGCAACAATGGGAGCTAGAGGAGATCTTAATTATTCTGCAAACACAACTTTTTAAATCTATTGTCACCCAAAACACATATTCCAAAACTGGGTTTACAGGCTAGAGGGTCTACATAATTTGTAAGGACCAATTAGAGATGGAGATGGAAATGCATCCCTTAATCCCTTAATCCCCAACAAACGTTATTAAAACTTTCAGGATGAAGACAATGTGCGTTAAACCAAGGTCCTGGGCTCAGCCCTGAGCTGGCAGAGAACTCACCCCTTCTGGATTTGGCTCTTAAACCAAGGGAGGAGTCTGTGAGGTACTTTTTTCTTTCATGGATAGTGAGCCTGATATACTAATATTTCCTTCTTTCCTATCCCCTGAGAGCCAATTATCCAATTGAATCAGATTGTGAAGGAAAGCTCCCGCCACTTGGTCATAACAGGGATAAATGAAAGTAGCAATCTTGGCCAATAGTGCTTGCTAGCCAAGTGTGGGTCTTTTGCAAAAGGGGTTTCCTTGTTCGACTGCTTTTTCCTTGTGTGCTCCATTGTCTAATACTGAGTTCAGGTTCTGTTTCATTGTCTAACACTGAGCTCACTCTTTTTTCTAATCAACTTTGTAGACTCAGCACCTGAACTAAGGGTAGAGGCATCTCAGGTCAGCCTTGGACATCTGCACAGGTTGCCCTCCTGTGTATCTAATGGTCTCATGCAGCTTCCTATGGGTTCCTGAAAAGTGGAGTAGGGGCTGGCTTGGTCTCTGTTCTCTGCCGTTGGATCTCCTTCCTGCTACCTGGACCGCCTGATGGGGTCTCAGTAGGAGAGGATATTCCTAGTCTTGCTGGGACTAGATATCCCAGGATGGGGATTCTCTAAGGGGGTTCTCTTCCTCTGAAGAGAAGGGGGATGGGCAGTGGGGAGAGGTTTGTAAGGGTGGGACTGGGAGGAGAAGAAGGAAGGCTGTGACTGGAATGTAAAGTAAATTTTTAAAAAATCTGCAAAAAAAAAAAAAGGAACTGGAAAATTTTAAACACGAATTCTTTGTTTCAGAAATGTAAACCCATTTAACCTTGTCCTGACCTGACTTTGGGTCAGACCACATCTATAACCAAGAATGAAACATATAGATTCAAAGACAACTGATTTTCCTCCCAGTACAGCTTTTACTTCTAAGATTTCTTGCTTCTGCTCCCACCCTCCTTACTGTGATGGGCCTTTCACCTTCATCCGCAGACCAGGAAAGAGCTAAAGAGCTGGGCTCTAAGCCGTTTATCAGATCTAGTGGCTAACCCATAGAGTAAAGTACCATTCTAACCTGTAGGACAGACCACCTGAATAAAACAACAAAGCCCTCTATTTGGACAAGGCCAGTTCTGAGAAGTAAGAGGAAATACAAAGTAAAATCACTGTGCACCAAAGCGAATGACCCAGACTTGCAAGTGTCAGGGGCAAGGATAGAACGTTAGTTAGACCATGAAGCCCGCAGCTCTGGGAAGGACCGAGAATGAGTAAGAATTTCGAAGAATAATGGCCAAACATTCTCCAGTCTCATCCGGGGACGCACAGCTTCGGAAGATGTGCTACATCAGCTGCTGTCCAAGCCTGGGGAGAGGTGTTGTCACTTAGTCCTAACACGCATTTCTGTTTCTGTGAGGCAGTCTAGTCATTGGGAGGACTGACATCATCAATTGCTGACTGTGAGAAAATCGTGTAATACAATTTCAGCCGCAGACAGGTTTCTTGGGGATGCGATTTTATGCTAGTGCTGCCGAACCTAACATCTTCGCCTGTGCTTCATCAAAGCTAGACTCAGCGACCCTTTCCTCGATGAGGTAATCGATAATGAAAAGCAGGAAAGAGGTATGGTGGTTGGAAAGTGAATGGACCCCATAAACTGACATATTTGAATGCTTGACCCCAGTGGATGAAACTATTTAGGAAGGATTAGGAGGTCTTGCCTTGTTAAAGGAGGTGTGTCACTGCGGGGGCGGGAGGGTGAGCTTTGAGGCTTCAAAAGCCCACACCATTCCCAGTTAGCTCTCTTTCACTTACGTTTGTGAATCAAGATACAAGTTCTCAGTCACTGCTCCAGCACCATTGCTGCCTGCCTTCTGTCATGTGCACTACCACCATGGCAGTGAACTCTAATCCTCTGTAACCCTTATTCTTTTGTGTGTTGCCTCGGCTATGAAGATTTTTATCACAGCAATAGAAATGAAAACGGTGATCTTTATTCAATGTAGCCCCATTTGGAATAGGGACAGACAGAGCCATCCACACCCGTCTCCCTCCTAGGTCTGTCTTTGAGGTCCTGCCATGAGAGTAGAATTTAAATAGAAGATAATGGAAATAGATAGCTGAGCGGTTTTGCCAGAGTGAGGGCCCTGCCCACTACCGTCTCAGCTTTAAGTCTCTCTTGCGAGGTCATCTGACAGTTACAAATCCTTCCTCCAGGTTCTTTCTCTAGAAGATCAGCCCCTCCCATGATATCCCACCCCAGGACTCCAGCTTTTACTTCTAAGATTTCTCAGATTCCTGGAGGAACTCTTGTTTCCTGGGGGGTCCCTTGTCTGAATAGTTTGACATATTTGTGACTATTATGAAGGTTATCATTAACCTAATTTCTTTCTCATCCCGTTTATCCTTTGAGTAGAGGAAGGCTACTGATTTTTTCGAGTTAATTTTCTATCCAGCCACATTGCTGAAGTTGTTACAGGCTGGTTACAATAGCAATACTTGAAATAACCAGGCCGTGTTAATAATGTTTCTAAGCACAACTTCTTAACGTCATCAAGCAAGACTATGAGAAAGCATGATTATATTGTGTGTTTTAATAGTCAGTTTTTTTTCTAATTAGTGTAACTAAATGCTCTACAAGGAAACAAGTTAAAGGATGAAGGTTTTACTTTGTAAAAGGAAACATATCAGGGAAGGCATGGTAACAGGAAAGCTGGGAGAAGCTCCAGGCTGTTTGCTCTAACCTGCGTGAGTGAGGAAACAGATTCTCACAGCAGGGACAGTCTACCAAGGACTGACCCCTCAGTGACCCACTTTCCTTTCTTAGCTCTCACCTCTCAAAGGTTCATTAACCTTCCTAAACAGCTCAATTAACTGTGGTCTAATAGTCAAATCCTTGACTCTTTAGGAGACATTACACATCAACCCACGTAACTCAGTTGGACCCACTGAACAAGGATGACAGGGGGAGCTGGTGGAACTGGGGGGATTAAATCCATGTCACATCCTGCCCCAGCTTCAGTCACAACAGTGCCTTCATATTTTGCTTATCAGCTGAACCTGTGCCCACCAGTGGAGCACAGAGGTAAAGACTATGTCTCAGCTGGATAACCTCATCACGGCAGTTTCCGGTAGCAACTGTTCTGAAGCCATCGGGATGCCAGGGGACTTCTGACAAGTTACTCTCTTTTTCTTTTATAATTAGGATATAAAATAATGGTTTTCATGTTGAAATTTCCATACACATACATCTCACTACAATTGGTGTAATTACATTCACCCCTACTACAGTCATCCTTCACTCCACCCTTTCCGCACCCATGATTTACTTCTCTCCCCCATATGGATAGATTACCTTCTGTTTTCATCCTTCTCTCTCTCTCTCTCTCTCACACACACACACACACACACACACACACACACACACACACACACACGGGGGGTAAAAAAGAAATGGAGAGACAGAGAGAACATAAATGTTCTAGGAAGAACCTCTCTTTTTGTTTTTAAATTGGATATTTTATTTAATTACATCCCAAATGTTATCCCCTTTCCCAGTTTCTCCTCTGCAAACTCCCTATCCCATCCCCACTTACCCTGCTTCTATAATGGTGCTTCCCCACCCACCCACCAACTCCTGCCTCACTACCCTAGCATTCCTCTACACTGCTGTATCAAACCTTCACAGGATCAAGGTTCTGCCAGATACGACCCCTTCAGCTCCTTCAGTCCTTGCCCAAAGATCTCCACTGGGGTCTCTGTGATCAGTCTTATGGTTGGCTTCAAGCATATACATTTGTATTGACCAGGATCTGGTAGAACCTCTCAGGAGACAGCTGTATCAGGCCCCGGTCAGCAAACAATTCTTGGCATCAGCAATGGTATCAGGGTTTTGTGTCTGCAGATGGGGTGGATCCCAAGGTGAGGCAGTATCTGGATGGCTTTTCCTTCGGCCTCTGCTCAACTCTTTGTTCCTGTATTTCCTTTAGATAGGAGCAATTCTGGGTTAAAATTTTGGAGATGGGTGGGTGGTCATGCCTAACCTCTGGATATGGTCTTGACACATTCTTCCTCCCCTTTGTGGAGTATTTCAGCAAATGTCATCCCTGGGGGGGGTTCCTGGAATGCTCTTGTTTTCCTGGCATTTGAGACTTTCTGGTTCTGATGCCGAGTTCCCATCACCCATTGCGACACACCTCTGTTAAATTTCCTGACTCTCTACATATGTCCTTCATCTCCTCCCAAACCTGATTTTACCCTTTTCCCCTACCCCTCCTCTCTTACCTTCCAGTCCCTCCCACGCTCTACTTACTTATTTTGTTCCCCTTCTAAGCATCTACTCTTTGGTCTTCCTTCCCCTTGAGCTTCATGTGGTCCATATTCCAAGCTGTTTGCCTAATATCCACTTACCAGTGAGTACATACCATGTGTGTTCTTTTGTGACTGACTTACCTCACTCAGGATAATATTTTCTAGACATATCCATTTGCCTGTGAATTTCATGAAGTCATTGTTTTTAATACCTGAGTACAATACTGTGTAAATGTACCACATTTTCTGTTCCTCTATTGAGTGACCTCTGAGTTGTTTTCAGTTTCTGGATATTAAAAATATGGCTGCTATGAACATAGCGGAGCATGTGTCCTTCTTACATGTTGAAGCATCTTTTGGGAATATGCCCAGGAGTGGTATAGCTGTGTCCTTAAGTAGCACTATGTCTAATTTTCTGAGGAACTGTCATACTTATTTCCAGAGTGGTTGTTTCAGCTTGCAATCCCACCACCAATGGAGGAGTGTTCCTCTTTCTCCTCATCCTTGCCAGCATCTGCTGTCACCTGAGCTTTTTGATCTTAGCCATTCTGACTGCTGTGAGGTGGAATCTCAGGGTTGTTTTGATTTGCATTTCATTGATGACTAAGGATGTTAAACATTTCTTTAGGTGCTTCTTGGCTATTTGATATAACTCAGCTAAGAATTCTTTGTTTAGTTATGTACCCCATTTTTAATTGGGTTATTTGGCTCTCTGGAGCATAAATTCTTGAGTTCTCTGTATATATTGGATACTAGCCCTCTATCAGATGTAGGATTGGTAAAGATCTTTTCCCAATCTATTGGTTGCCATTTGTCCAATTGACAGTGTCCTTTGCCTTACAGAAGCGTTGCAGTTTTATGAGGTCCCATTTGTTGATTTTTGATCTTAGAGCATAAGCCATTAGTGTCCTGTTCAGAAAAATGTCCCCAGTGCCCATGTGTTCAAGGCTTTCCCCCAATTTCTCTTTTATTAGATTCACTGTATCTGGTTTTATGTGGAAGTCCTTGATCCATACAGACTTGAGCTTTGTCCTGGGAGATAAGAATGGGTCAATTTGCATTCTTTTACAAGCAGACCTTCAGTTGAACTAGCACCATTTGTTGAAAATGCTGTCTTTTTCTCCACTTCATGGTTTTAGCTTCTTTGCCAAATATCAATTGACCATAGGTGTGTGGGTTAATTTCTGGGTCTTCAATTCTATTCCATTGATCCGTATATCTCTGTACTAATTCCATGCAGTTTTTAACACTATTGCTCTGTAGTACAACTTGAGGTCAAGAATGGTGATTCCCGCAGAAATTCTTTTATTGTTGAGAATATTTTTTTGCTATCCTGGGTTTTTTGTTACTCCAAAAGAATTTGAGAATCGCACTTTCTAACTTTATGAAGAATTGAGTTGGAATCTTGACTGGAATTGTACTAAATCTGTAGGTTGCTTTCAGTAAGATGGCCATTTTGACTATTTCAATCCTGCCAATCCATGAGCATGGGAGATCTTTCCATATTCTGAGGTCCTCTTCAATTTCGTCCTTCAGAGGCTTGAAGTTCTTCTACAGATCTTTCACTTGATTGGTTAGAGTCATACCCAGATACTTTATATTATTTGTGACTATTATGAAGGGTATCATTAACCTAATTTCTTTCTCATTCCATTTATCCTTTGAGAACGGCTACTGATTTGTTTGAGTTCATTTTATATCCAGTCTCTTTGCTGAAGTTGTTTATCTGAAGTTGAGTTATCTGGTAGAATTACTAGTATCATCTACAAATAGTGATATTTTGACTTCTTCCATTTCAATTCGTATCTCCTTGCTCTCTTTTGTTGTCTAATTGCTCTAGCTAGAACTTAAAGTACTGTATTGAATAGATAGGGAGAAATTGGGCAGCCTTGTCTAGTCCATGATTTTAGTAGAATTGCTTCAAGTTTCGCTTCATTTATTGAGGTTGGCTACTGGTTTGCTGTATATTGCTTTTACTATGTTTAGGTATGGGCCTTGAATTCCTGATCTTTCCAAGGCTTTTAACATGAAGGTGTGTTGAATTTTCCCAAATGCTTTTTTAGTGTTCAATGAAATGATCATATGATTTTTTTCTTTGAGTTTGTTTATGTGGTGGATTACTTTTATGGTTTTCCATACATTGAACCATCCCTGCATCCCTGGGATGAAGCTTACTTGATCATGAAGGATGATCATTTTGATGTATTCTTAGATTCAGGTTGTAAGAATTTTATTGAATGTTTTTGCATCAATGTTCATAAGGTAAATTGGTCTGAAGTTCTAATTTTTGTTGGACCTTTGTGTGGTTGGTATCAGTGTAACTGTAGCTTCATAGAACAAACTTGTTAGTGTTTCTTCTGTTTCTATTTTGTACAATATTTTGAAGAGTATTGGTATTAGTTCTTATTTGAAGATCTGATAGAATTCTGCACTAAACCCATCTGGTCCTGGCCTCTTTTTGGTTGGGAGACTTTTAATGACTACTTCTATTTCTTCAGGGCTTATGGACTGTTTAGATGGTTTATCTGACCCTGATTTAACTTTGGTACCTGATATCTGTGTCAAAAATTGTCCATTTCATCCAGATTTCCCAGTTTTGTTGAGTATAGATTTTTGTAGTAAGATCTGATGATTTTTTGAATTTCCTTGGTTTCTGTTGTCATGTCTCCCATTTCATTTCTGATTTTGTTCATTCAAATACTGCCCTTTGACCTCTGGTTAGTCCCACTAATGGCTTATAAAATATAGCCTTTTGGCAGCTCAGGGTTTGTTTTTGGGCCTAGGATGCTCTATTTCTCATAGTCTCTGTTGAGAAGTCTGGTGTAATTCTGATAGGTCTGACTTTATATGTTACTTGACCTTTTTTCCCTTACTGCTTTTAATAGTCTTTCTTTTTTGTGAATTCAATGTTTTTACTATTATGTGACAGGAAGAAGTTCTTTTCTGGTCCAATCTATTTGGAGTTCTGTAGACTTCTTGTATGTTTATGGGCATCTGTTTCTTTAGGTTAGGGAAGTTTTCTTCTATAATTTTTGTTGAAGATACTTACTGGCCCTTTAAGTTGGGAATCTTCATTCTCTTCTATACCTATTATCCTTAGGTTTGGTCTTCTCATTGTGTCCTGGATTTTCTGGATGTTTTGGTTTAGGAGATTTTTGTGTTTTGCATTTTCTTTGACTGTTCTGTCAATGTCTTCTTTGGAACCTTCTGAACCTGAGATTCTCTCTTCTATTTCTTTTATTATGTTTGTTATGCTTACATCTATGACTTCTGCTCTCTTTCCTAGGTTTGTAATCTCCAGGGCTATCTCCCTTTGTTATTTCCTATTGTTTCTATTTTCATTTTTAGAACCTGGATGGTTTTGTTCAATTCCTTCACCTGCTTGCTTGGGTTTTCCTGTAATTCTTTAAGGGATTTTTGTGTTTCCTTTTTAAGTGCTTCTATCTGTTTACCTGTGTTCTCCTGTATTTCTTTAAGGGAATTATTTGTGTCCTTCTTAAAGTCCTTTATCATTATCATGAGATGTGATTTTAAATCTGAATCTTGCTTTTCCATTGTGTTGTGTTATCCAGGACTTGCTATTGTGGGAAAACTGCGTTCTGATGATGCTAAGTAGTCTTGGTTTCTGTTGTGTATGTTCTTGCACTTGGATCTGTTTATCTCTGGTGTTAGGTGGTCTTGCTGCCTCTGACTGTGGCTTTTCCATCCTGTAAGCCTGTGTGTCAACACTCCTGGGAGACCAGCCCTCTCTGAGCAGATTTTGGGTATGGAGAGCTGTGTCACAGGATCAGCTCCAGGGCTCAGACCAGAAGGATCCTGTCCTGAACTGTTCATTGGTTCCTGTGTCCTAAGGTCTCTGGGCAGGGCACTTTTGGGCCAGGTATTTGAGCAGAAGTGGTGGTCTTACCTGTCTCTCAGGTGTGTCAATACTCCCATTAAACCAGCTGTCTCCTGGTAATATTTTGGTATTGAGAACTTGGCACAGGGTCAGCTCAGGGTGCAGGTGGAAACCAGAAGGAGGAAAAACCTTTTTTATATTGGACCTTCTGCAAAGCTGATTAACTTTAGTGGTCACGGATAAATTGGAATTCTGTAGGTCAGGAGCCCAATTACGATTAATCTTTGTCTTCTAACTCTCTTAAGAGGTATTCTTTCTCACCTAACCTTCCTTTCACTACTGAGTGAATCTTTTCAGAAAGTAAACTTAGCAGACCTGTAGCTTCACTAACACAAAGGCTAATGATGTCACCACCGAGCCTCAGAAGCCTACAGCAGAGCTTCTTTTACTCCTCTTTAACCCAACTTTGCTTATATTTCTTCCCACAGCACTATTTGAAAATTTCATAATATATGATTTTCTTTATTGTGTTTCTATTAAATTTCATGCAACTCTCAGCATGTGGTACTTGGGGCTACTTGAATGTGTGTTCCAGTGCTGTGGTCATCCTGATCATCTAGAGTCTTGGCTGACTCAAGGATACATTATCTCTTATCACCTTTGAGATGACAGTTTTGGTTTACCTTTGGCAATGGACAACTTTTTAAAAGTCTACATATGGAAAAGAACATGAGACTTTGGCTTTCTTTTTCGAACAATTTTTTAAAATTTCTATGCCTTATTCCTTTGTCTAAAAAATGGAAAAAAATAACAATTTTCTCCTTCTCCCAGGATGCTATGAAAGGCCAGGGAAAAAGTAGAACACTGCCCATCTCCATGTTATTGAATTTCATGCTTTCGGTGGCCAATTGAGGCACAAAAATATTAAATGGAAGTCTCTAAAAATAAGTGGCTTGCATTTTCAAGTGAATCTTGTCCCAAGCAGTGTGTACCCTCACAACACACTGTTTCATACTGCTCAGGACATCCAGCATCCTACTGCCAGGCTTTCCCGACTGTATAACTACCCATCTGTCAGTCAGTGGTGATGATTACCACGTGCATGATCACCACAGCTCAGGGCTCCTATTCAAAATGCAAAAGTAGTAAATGCTGCTTTCTTGATAGGACTCAGATCTTGCATGAACAGATATCATCTATGTCTATGACTACATGCAGAACACACACACACACACACACACACACACACACACACACACACACACTCATAAGAGGAGCCTAGCTGGGAATATGAATGGAATAGCTAGAGTAGAAGCAGGATAAGAGGAGTATTGAAGTGAATATGGCAACAATAAATTATATATGGAATTATCAAAAATAAAATTTCTTTCTTTTTAATATTAAGAGTTTAATCGGTGGCTGTAACTGAAAATGACATGCTATTTTGGTATTAATCTCACGTGAAGTGCCTTTATGCCTTTATTTTTCTTTTGAATGCATGCTCCCCATCCCATACTTCTTCCAGTTGCTCCCCACATTTTCTCCCAACCAGATGTACTTTGTTTCTGTCTCTCATTAGAAAAGAACAGGCTTCTAGGAGACCACAAAACATAACAAAATAAAATATAATGTGATAAAACATCATGTGGGTGTTGGATAAGCCAAACCAACAGAAAGGTAAAATATCCCCAAGAGCAAGCACAAGAATCAAAGTCCCACTCAGGGGGACACATTGAGGAGGCCCATGAAAGTACTAAACTAAAAGCTATAGTATATAGGCAAGGACCTGGTACAGACATGTGTAGGCCCTGTGATTGATGCCTTGGGATCTGTGAGTTCATATGCGCATGCTCAGTCGACTTAGCGTGCCTTGTTCTCCTGATGTCCTCTATCTCCTCTGTCTCCCTCACTCCTTCTCTATTCTCTTCCTTGGGGTTCCTAGAACTTGGAGGGCATGAATTTGATAAAGACAAATATAGTAATTTCTTACTAGAAAAATCAAATAACTCAATAAAACCCAGACAGAGGAAAAATAAATTTATGGTATTGCATTTGTGCATAGGACGACATGAACAGAGATATTGCGGATGGCAGCACAAGGCACCAGCAGTCACTGAGCCAGCTACGTGAAGTTAAAAAGAACCATAGCTTAGCTTCTGTCACAGAGCATGGCTTTCATTGTCCCATCTTCTTATTGGCTGCTGTATCTCACTGTGACTAAACTGCAATTAAATTTTATCATCATGCAAGTGGTTAGGACAGAATGAAAGCAGACGGGACTCAATACTGTCACAAAATCGGAGGGAAAACTGTCACTATAGAACATCTAGTTTTGTTTCTAGTTTACAGTGCCAGCTCAACCAGTGTTAATGATGACCAAAGATATCCTGGCCAAAGAAAGACTGAAAAGTGTGCCTTTTTTAAAGATTCACCTAAAGGCTGAAATTCAACATTTTTTCCTTTCTATAATTTATCCCTTTCCACAAAACTTCTGCCCCAAAAATTGAGCAAGGGTGAATTGGGAACGTTTCTACTACCAAGATGATGAGGGAACAATGTCTATGGGTTCATATATTGATGTGAGTACAGTCAGACACCTTGATGTCACAGCTGTCTTCCTGGAATGGGCTACTGTGTCCACCCTCCCACCAACACATTCAGGGTAGAATCCTCACAGCCCATCTACCTATCCACAAGGTGTAGGAAAGGGCCTGTGTCTAATTCCCATTGCCAACAATAATACCAATAGCAATGTCAAATGTTTTCATAAAGGAAATATCCAGGACAAAGCAAAAGAAACAAGGCCTTCCAGGTCATGTATAATTTATAGTCACTTCATGGTGCTAATACTCAAATGAGTTTTAGTTGGCAAATATCTCCATCTGCTAAGTGAGCAAACAGCCACTGCTGACAGGTTCCTACAAAGCAACTGTCAAGCCAAGTCTCCTGAGAAACACGTGGGGAATCTGATAAACAAAAACCTCCATGTCCTTGATGGTAGCAAGACTACTCATATTTGTAATATTGCCTCTTAATTCCTTTTAAGGGAGTACCACTAACTCTAATCATCTCCAGCCTCCGATATACACTTCGAAGACACATTTTTTGTTCAGGTAAAGGCAGCTTCCAGCATGGCACTTCCAGAATCAACAGACTCTGTACAATGGGCCATAGATATATTTGACTTGTCGGGTAAGTTGGATGTTCTCAGTCCTCCAGGGCAAGGCTAGAGACTGCAAACAGAACTGGAGAAGAGATTTCAAGATAATGTAGGACCAGCTTTCAGCAGCAGTTCTAGCCACATGATAACTCTGTAGCTGTCCTGAAGACATGTGCTCACTTGACAAACCTGGATATTTACTAGACAGTGATTGTAAAAGAGGTTTAGTTCCCCTGGGCTTCCTCATCGAGTAAGGTTAAGGGCAAGATCCAAGCTGCAAGAGAGGAGAATTCAGCACCAAAACAAGGCAAGAATATTCCAGAACCCTGCTGGGTGGACAGAAGTAGAGTGTGATGTATATTAATCCTCTTTCTATGTAGGAAATAAACTCAACTAGTGTTCCTCAGCACGCTATCTTATTTAGACCGCCTACGCTCTTCACATCCTACCACTCAGGAATTACAATTTCAGAGTCAACGAACGAACAAAACTAAATTCATGCTAGGGATTTCAGGGTTTTTAACCTCCCCAAGTTTTCTTGCTGATGTATCACCTGAAATTTTTATGCACGTAAAACTACTGAACATTGATTATAATATGGGTCTATATACTATACTATACATACACACACATACACACACACACACACACACACACACACGCACACACATACACACACACTAACTCAAATTTCTTGACTGTTTAGGTATAAATTATCAATTACTGTCCTGTAAGAGTTCTACAATGTAGTTTTCTACAGAAACCTCCTGAGAGAAAGGAGCCTCCTGGAAGAACAGAGCCTCCTGAGTACCCAAAACTAATTCTTCAGTATCCAATCTTTTCCCAACTTTTTCTACCAGTATTGTTCAGGAGAAATTAAAGAAAGCCATAAGCATAATTTTGAAGTTCCTAGTAACAATATGTGAAATAAAATAAAAACAAGAACACTTATTTAAATACAGTGATTTATTATAATGTATCCAAAATATTATAATTTCAACACATCACACTTTAAAATTAGTATTAAGATATTAAACATTAGGAAATGGAGAGTTCATTCAGCAGGTAAGAGCACTGGCTGCTCTTCCGGAAATTCTGAATTCAATTCCCAGCAAACCACATGGCAGCTCACAATCATCTCTAATGAGCTCTGATGCCCTCTCTGGTAGCAGGCTACATGCAGACGGAGCACTCTAAAACACAAAATAAATAACTGGAACTTCTAAAAACAATAGTAAATGTTTCTGGGTATTAAGAGCCCAACACCTACCATATACTTACACAAACAATACAGATCAATTTTGATCATCTCATATTTTCTGATAATCTTTTTATAACATATCACTTTTCCTTATTAAAATAAATAAAACAAAGCTTAAGTCCAAGTGGATCAAGGACCTCCACATCAAACCAGATACACTCAAAGTAATAGAAGAAAAAGTGGGGAAGCACCTTGAACACATGGGCACTGGAGAAAATTTCCTGAACAAAACACCAATGGCTTATGCTCTAATATCATGATTCGACAAATGGAATCTCATAAAACTACAAAGCTTCTGTAGGGCAAAGGACACTGTTGTTAGGACAAAATGGCAACCAACAGATTGGGAAAAGATCTTTACCAATCCTACAACTGATAGAGGCCTTATATCCAAAATATACAAACAACTCAAGAAGTTAGACCACAGGGAGACAAATAACCCTATTAAAAATGGGGTTCAGAGCTAAACAAAGAATCCACAGCTGAGGTATGCTGAATGGCTGAAAAGCACTTAAAGAAATGTTCAACATCTTTAGTCATAAGGGAAATGCAAATCAAAACAACCCTGAGATTCTACCTCACACCAGTCAGAATGGCTAAGATCAAAAAATCAGGTGATAGCAGATGCTGGCGAGGATGTGGAGAAAGAGGAACACTCCTCCATTGTTGGTGGGATTGCAGACTGGTACAACCATTCTGGAAATCTTCCATATGTTCCAAAATTGTAATTCCTGAGTGGTAGGATGTGAAGAGCGTAGGCGGTCTAAATAAGATAGCGTGCTGAGGAATACTAGTTGAGTTTATTTCCTACATAGAAAGAGGATTAATATACTTCACACTCTACTTCTGTCTACCCAGCAGGGTTCTGGAATATGGAGGTTCTTCAGAAAATTGGACATTGAACTACCTGAGGATCCAGCTATACCTCTCTTGGGCATATACCCAAAGATGCTCCAACAAATAACAAAGGCACATGCTCCACTATGTTCATAGCAGCCTTATGTATAATAGCCAGAAGTGGAAAGAACCCAGATGCCCTTCAACAGAGGAATGAATACAGAAAATGTGGTACATCTACACAATGGAATACTACTCAGCTATCAAAAACAATGACTTTATGAAATTCATAGGCAAATGGATGGAACTGGAAACTATCATCCTGAGTGAGGTAACCCAATCACAGAAAAACACACATGGTATGCACTCAATGATAAGTAGATATTAGCCCAAATGTTTGAAATACCCTAGATGCACAGAACACATGAAACTCAAGAAGGATGACCAAAATGGGAATGCTTCACTCCTTTAAAAGGGGAACAAGAATACCCTTATTAGGGGATAAGGAGGCAAAGTTTAGAACAGAGGCTGAAGGAACACCCATTCAGAGCCTGCCCCACATGTGGCCCATACATATACAGCCACCAAACTAGATAAGATGGATGAAGCAAAGAGGTACAGGCTGACAGGAACTAGATGTTTATCTCTCCTGAGAGACACAGCCACAATATGGCAAATCCATAGGCGAATGCCAGCAGCAAACCACTGAACTGAGAACGGGATCCCCATTGAGGGAATCAGAGAAAGGACTGAAAGAGCTGAAGGGGCTTGAGACCCCACATGAACAACAATGCCAACCAACCAGAGCTTCCAGGGACTAAGCTACTACCCAAAGACTATACATGGACTGACCCTGGGCTCCAACTGCATAGGTAGCAATGAATAGCCTAGTAAGAGCACCAGTGGAAGGGGAAGCCCTTGGACCTACCAAGGCTGGACCCCCAGTGAACAGGATTCTTGGGGGGAGGGCAATAATGGGGGGAGCATGGGGAAGGGAACACCCATATAGAAGGGGAGAGGGAGGGGCTAGGAGGATGTTGGCCTGGAAACCGGAAAGGGAATAACATTTGAAATTTAAATAAGAAATACCCAATTTAATAAAGATAAAAAAAATTAAATGAAACATGGTTTTAAAAGCATTTTGAAACATTGTACATGTGACTTAGTCAATATGTAAATTAATTGCATTAAAGAAACATTGCTAGTCTAACAAGAAAGTACTACAGGTCATTATCTTCCATTTTTTCCAAAACTACTTACTATTCATAACTGGTTATGATATTTTTGGATCCAATCTACTGCTTCTTCCCTTCCTTCCAATTTCTTATCACAGCATCAGGAGCCTCGCCTTTTCTCACTCATTCTTTCTCTCTCTTAAATGTTACCTCCACTGAGACCACTTTGTGTGCTAATGTGTAATGGCACGGGATCATGCACTGGAAAGTGGATAGTCCCTCAGGCCCACATCCCTAAAGAAGAGTAGTCCTCCCTCTCCCAGCAGTCATGAACTGCCAGAGCTCCTCTGCTATGGGTGAGGCAACATGAGTTTCTTTTCCATCTGTGCTGTAATTTGGGCTAGCTTAACCCTGTGAAACTCTTGTGAAAGCAGTTCCAGCTACTATGAGTGTGTGTGCACAAGTGTGCAGTCATGTCCAGGATATACTCTTTGGCTACAGGTCCCTCTAGGTCTTAACAATCTTTCTACCTTCACTTCCTCAGTGGTCCCTCAGGGTTTGGGGGAAGGGGATATGAAATAGGTGTTCAATTTAGAGGTGAGAATGCCAGTCTGTTCTGTACATTGACCAGTTATTGGTCTCCATATTTTTATTTCCTACAAAAGAAGCTTCTCTGAGAGAGTTGAGAAATGCACATAAAGAAAATAGCATATAGGATAATTTATTATTATGTTCATTTGACAGAATAATAGTACTAGGTTGCTGACAAAGGCCTTTCCTCTAGTCACCCACAGGTTTTAGACCACCCTATTTTAAATGCAAAATAGCCACATGAGGTTAGTAGCTACCATAGTAGACAATGTAATTCTATCCAGTCTCGCATCAAAATTATGATTTTTATGCCTCCCTCAATTTTTCTACCTTCCCAACTTCTCTTCCAGCATAGATGTTCTCAACAGTTTGTATATGAATCATCACTCATGGAGATCCCCAAATTCAGAGTCATCTCATCTCCTGCTCCTCATTTCTTCCAACACTCACCATCTTCACAGGCCACTTGCCTCAACATCCCCAACTCAACAGCATGTATTAGTCCAGAGCTCACGGCTGGGCATCACTTCTCCACAGTAGTGTGTGGCCTAATGGTGGAAATTGAGCGTGTTCATGCCTGGTTTGTTTTCTTCCACAGCACTAGAAGAAGGAAAATTACATGGGAGGCTCCATGAGATCTTGTTCTTTGGATTAATTTCATTTTAAAACACTACTTTATGATGCTGGGGACCTTTTATTTGCCAGTGAAGTCCAAATCCATTGTAAAAACTAAAGAACTCTTTAGAAATGAGGTTCGTCTCTAAAAGCTGGTTTTCTAACTGCTGGGGTAAACATACTCTCATCATGAATAGTGTATTCCATGCCTCAACTTTATTCTACTTAGACTTCTCATCTGCGCTTATGGAATCCATATGTGTATAACTAATATTATATTTTGGAGTATATATATCATCTCCCCTCTCCATGTTAATGCTATTGATCAGGCTAGGAAATGCACCATGAAACTAATAGCAACTGAATGCCCAATGGAGGCATTTTACAAGCCAGATTCAGCACAGTCACTCACCCACAAAGAACAAAGCAGAAACCTTCATTGTGACACTGAAAATGTTTCTTCTTATCCAACTCCATCTTAAAATAGAGTGTGGTATAGGAAGAAACTGGATCCTAAGCTCTGAGAGACAGGTTAGGGCACTGGCCTAAATGTTTTATTAAAATTAGAGTGGCAGTTGCTTTCTTTCCCTTCACCAATCAGACAGATTCATAAGCCTCCTGAAAACAAGTTCAGAAGCCATGGAATCTATATTTTTTTGCACATCTCAGTTTTGCATGAACAATCTGAAGGGACTCAAAACTGTATCTATGACTGAAATAAGAAAGTGAAGCTTAGAGATCAAGAAGGTACAGAGTGAATATAGCATCACTAGGAAGAGATGAATGGCTTTCATACTTCTTAAAATGTTTAATGTCTGCTTTAATAGAATAGCATTGGCCTTGGGTAAGATTCACCATGGGCATCTTATCCAAAGCAGCAGCATCTAAAACCCTTGGGTTGGCCACCATCTTCTGATGAATTAAACTTGCTTGCATAACTTAGTGCAAACTGCACTATTGTGTTAGCTTGATCGTTTCTGATGTTTTCTGAGGTGGTTGCTTACAATTGTATGTCATCCTACCACATGAAGCTAAGCATCATTCTGATAATAACCATCAGGCAATGGGAAACAGCTCTTTTCACAAGTCTTCTTAAAATCCATTTAGTAAATATCAAGTAATTGCAAGTCTATCCCAGACCCAGAAAGAAAGAGTTCAAAGGCGTGCTGTTTCTCTTCTATACCCGCTTGGAAGTCTGAGGATCAGCTCAAGCTGATATAGCTTAACAGGAAAACACATTTCCCCTTCATCCAACTGCTCGACCCCAGCCTAGCAAAAAGGAACACCATGTGTTCCATATGCTCAAATTGGAAAGCCAGGTGATATCCTAATTCTGTCCTTTGAGCATCACTGACTCTTAGAAATACACATATCCTTGTGCGTGAACAATCGCTCCTATTAATATTGCCTACCAGGCAGCTCTTACACCGGACTCCTCATCATCCTTCCTGCTACTTCTGGGATGAGTTATGCCATCTTGCAACCGGGCCACTCAATCAACTCCAGGTAGTTCTGATGCCTCTGCCCCTTACTACAACCTGCTCTCCTTTCAGCTGCCACAATAGGGGTCACCTCGCCACACTCTCCTGAGCAGACTCTCATTGGCTTCTCAGAATACCTAGCATTAGACCTGATTTTTCATGTGTTTTCAATGTTTTTTATCCCTCAGCTTGGCTTCCCTTCCCCCTCCACAGTCTCACTTCTAACCTCTCCCTGCCACCTTATGCATGGTTAGCCAGGCTGCCTTGGGTGCTCTCAGGAGAAGGCATATTCTTTGCAGTGAAGATACTTTACTCTTTACTCAGCGGATGATACTTTGAGAGTTAGCCCCAGCAGTCTTCATGCAGGTAAACACATATATGTAGCCCCTCTTATATGTAAACACACACAGGTACGTTTATGACCAGCTTGGTTAATGGATTTCTAATGTTTCTTTCTTAACATTTTGCTTATGTCGTCATGTGATGAATAGCATAACTAGCTGATTGATTTACTGATGTGGACTCTGAAGTCAGACTTCTGGATTCAAATCATTGCTCCGCTACCTTCAGGATTTTTGTTTTGTTTTGTATTCTGATGCTTATGAAAGTCACTTCACCTCTCTACATCTCCATCTCCTTATTACTAATGGTCAAACAATAATAGTAGTTACAGTGCACAGTTCACAAAGTTACTAGATTATGTGTCACTATAACTAAAACACTTCATACAGTCATGGTTTAAAAAAATCGTGCTATGACTATTTGATAAATAAATGTAAAAGTAAGCCATGATTTTATAAATCCTGTATGTCTTCTTCTGTTTGGCATTATATCCTCAGATCCTAGTCTCAAGCCTGGTACTAACTAAACCCTCAATTGCTCATTAAATACGTAAATAAATAAAAGAATGGCTAAATGGCATTTCTGCCTTTGAAAGATAGAAACAAATGGCCTGGGGGTGTTGTGAAAATGGACACTCTGATTCTGCAGTATGAAGTGAGGGTGTGTTTGTGCTTCCAATGAGTTCCACACGTGTAGCTGGGAACCTTCATCTGTTGTCCACCCTTGAATAGTTAACTTTTGGAAGATCTAGACCTAGAAATCAGTCCCACTCAAATATGACTGTCTACTAAATAGCTTCATTGGAATCTTCTGGAAGTCTTGATGAGGACTCTAGAACCTTTATGATACTTTATGAGTCACATGAGTGAAGAATCTTCCTACCTTTCGTCATGACTATCTAGGAATGTCTAGCAAAACTCTCCTTATCTATTTCTTCTTTATTGGCTCCAGATTGTCTACATAGTTCATTCAAAAAGTATTCTTTTAGGGGCCTTAAATGTATTCCTTTTAAACTAGAATTTTCAGTAATTTACTCCAGATATTGGATCTTGTATTATTTAATGCATAAATGCTTTCAGATTTCAAATATGCCTTATGTCAGCGCATGTAAACCCTGTGTGCTAGCACTGGCCATTTTAGACACACTCCCTTTCTCTGAAAAACCCTTTATCTTTCCCAAAAAAGTTAATTTTTTTTGTAAAAGCAACACCCTAGTTTGGTAGACAGGACTGAGAACTCCTCCACAATCATTTTAGTACAACTCTGTGTATTTTAAAATACTGCCATTACTAACACTGGCAGTGTTTGCATCAGGAAGAAGTCTTGTTCTTTTCCAGGTTCCCAGCCCAAATCACCCCAGGTTATTCACAAAAGTCAGACATCCCCCTGGCCATGTCTCAAAGCATAATGTCTATCCTCCTTAAACAATCACAGTCTACAATACGTAATTATCTGCTTCCAAAAGCATTTGGTTAAGCATGCAACACATCTCAGTAATGGAAATGTACTCTAGTCTCCTGTAGCCAGTTCATAAAAGCAATGGAGTCATTTTAATATTGTCAGTTCTCTCTCGCCAGTACAATCGAGTAATGTAGCAGAACTGTATGATGGCCAAGGTAATGATCAGAAGGGAAATAACAGAGAGAGAGACATCTACTGGCCAGTTCCGTAGAATTACCTCATCTATTCAGTTGGGAGAGTTTGGCTGGAGGGCCTCATGGTACTGGTTTCACATTCTTCCAATGTTCCCTCCCTGACAACATTGCAGTCTGGGCTGCATAGGATCTTGGAGAGCCATTCTTCTTGCCTGTTTATTCCCGGGACCATGGTTCTACTACTCCAATCTGTTACTACACTACTCTACCACATGAATATGCAGCTTTCACTAATAGGAACTAATCCTTTAGTATTTGAGAATGGTTACTGTACCTAAAAGCTACTAGAAGTCCCTACTTCCCATATTCTTTGGAATTGACAGCCAAGTTTTCAGCTCAGCTCAACAAGATGTAGGGCTTTCTTCTCTCAAGTTCTAGACCACCATCCAGTTCTTTTCAAAGTCTGAAAATACAATACAATGTTGTAGTACCTACTCTATACTAACACACACTGGCTTTTGTTCAATAGCAAAGGTTTCCCTCCAAAACATTGATTAGTTACTGTTGTTACAATAACTGGCCAATGTCCCTGTTGATTACTTTCATTCTCCATCAATAGTAATGTGTCCCAGAGAAGTTTTTTTCCAATCCTTGCTTCTATTCTTCTACCTGAAGTCAAAGGCTAGAATTTCAGGCTACCAGCAGGGACAGAAGGATAGCACTGGAAAACAAAACAAAACAAAGGAGGATTGTTCCAAAACTCAGTGTTCAGTCTGCATTATATTACTGGGCATGAAGGGAACAAAGAATGATGCCAACATCTAGATTCTGAGTCTCAGGGGCATGTTTATATAATATCAAAGAGTCATCATGAGGTCCATGTTTCTCCACAGCAGGGGATTCAGCTACATTACAGAAGCAATGTGGAATTTGGTTTCAAGAGCTCTTGAGTTCTCTGGACTTCAGATCATGACAACCTTGGAGGAAAGAGAATAGTCATTGCTCCATAACCTCTTTGTATCTTACAGCATCTCAAGGCTTTGAAGAGTAGAACAGATGTCAAGTCAACACTCAGACTTGACAGAGGAAATCACTGATATTATGGGATGAGGAGTCAGCTCAAAGAGCCCCAGACATAGCGCTTTCTCAGCATACTAGATACTAATTGGTAAAGAGTCTAGATTTCAAGACTGCTATTTCTAAGAGAATGAATAATAAATATTAAGGGTTACTAGTTAATAAAAATGTTTCTGAGAAACAAGTTGAAGTCAATCTTGTCGAGATTGTCAAGAGCACAGAGAAGCTTCTAAGCAGTGATCTTTCCATGAAGAAATTCTTACCTTTGTTTATAAAGATGAGTCAAATCTACATAATGATTTCATGATAAGGTGTGCTTTTAACTAGTACCAGTCAACTCTTCACTGCCTCATAAAGGCTGTGTCAAAATCCTTCCAGTATTTTGGTCCATGATATCTCAGCCTGAGATCCTTCCAGACTTCCTACCACTGGACAACATGAGGTAGTTCTGGCAATCACCTGTTCCACTCTCCAAAGCCTTGAGATGCTACAAGGTATAGAGAGGTTATGAAGCAATGGCTACATTCTTTCCTTTAAGGTTATCATGACCTGAAGTCCAGAGAACTCAAGAGCTCTTAATATGAAGGGCTTCAAACGATAACTAATTGATTTCCTGGATGGACTCACAAGCGTTTACCACAAAAGACAAAGAAGCTCTTGGTCTGCTGAAACGTTTAAGAAGAAGGCAAAGAATTGCCAAGTTGCAAGAAAGAACTTGTGATTTGTTTGCCCAAAACATGCATCAAAAACCAGGCAGAAAAGCTCGTCTCTGAAAAAGCCAAGTGCCTTATAGTTCATGAGAAATATAAACAGCTACATCAAAACAGGATTCAAAAGGCTGGGCAACATCTACAAACCTGAAAACCCATCCTGGATTTTCACTTAGGACTCAGAGATACCAATGGCATGAGCCCAGAGATCCACAAAGGGATTCAACTTCCTAACCTATGTGAAGTCGTCCATGACCTCTTAAGTCTATCCGGGCTTCAAATAACATGGCTGAGAACTGCTGAAAAGCATATTGCATTAGGGTGCCCAAAGTCAGTAAATCACCTAATCTGTAAGTATAGTTATGACAAAAGCAATTAAGGAGTGAATAGACTGGACAACTATTTGTTTGCTCTACTGATGGGAAAAATCTACATGGACGAGCTGGTCATGACCGCTGCAATGGTAAAAAGAGCTTCAAGGAAATTACTAATTTCATGCAGCCTTTCAAACGATCCCTGCAAGGTAGAATAAAAAAGAAGTCCGTTTCGTTGGCAGGTTCGACTCTGGGAATTAATAAAAGAACTTAGAAATGGACTCTAAAGGAAGCGCTAGGATGCTTTTATTGGAGTTTAGTAGAAAACCACAAGAGTTTAGGTGAAATTCCCAGCAGGGGTCCGGAGAGAGGGAGAAAACGTTGTGCTTTGTAATTTAGGCTTGGGATAGAAATAGCTTGTTACAAAAAAGAATGGACGTGAGCTAGTGACATAAAGAGAGAGCCCAAAGCATCTGGCCACACAGTATAAGTGACCACCCTCCTTCCATTTGTATTACAATGATGGCCTGGGAAGGAAGGGTCTCCGGTTCTTTGCAAACTGACTTCTTTCACATGCTCATCTTGATGAAGCTTTTTTAGTTCTAAGATTCCCCTAATAAAAATAAGCTGGATAAGACTATATTGTGGGGCTATTTATTTATTTATTCATTTATTTATTTACATCTACTTTACTTAGAACCTCCTGAGCTTTCCTAGTTAAAGTGAGACTCCGTATAGCAACAGGCTTGCCATGGAAGACTGGGTACTCTAGTCTGTTGGCAATTGTGAGAGCTCTGAACAACCAAACTCTAGAGTCAAATACCCTGCTTCTCTGAAATAGCTGACGTTGGTGTTCATTAGCAAACTTACTTGAATTCATGATATCCTCCATGTTCTGGCATGAAAGAACTGTTATTAATTATTATGAGTTAGCGTAAGTAAGTCTAGGCTATCCTCGACAAAGTGGGATATGCAGCTGTTAAAAGAAGAACCAAGAAAGCAAAGTGTCTCCCTTTGGAGTTTGTGGGACATTGTCTTCGTTTCTGGAAGCCATTTCATCCTTTGCCTTGGGTGGTCATTACTCTGGTATATGGGAAGGACAATGGTTTTTGTCTCTAATTTCAAGGAGAATGAGCAAACAGAAGAATAAGTTGACATGACTCCTCCATATGCCCCGTTGCCTATTTTCTTCCATAGTTTCTTTCCATCTGCAGTAACGCTCTCCCCCAGCCCCCAGCAGAGAGGAACAGAGCAGTGAGTCATGTCAGATTTATGAGCTCAGGTCCGCTTCCTTAACAGGTTTATCAAGCCTTTTCTGCACATTAAGTACCAGCTGTGTAAGAGGATCTATGACACCAGCTTAACTCTAACCAGGGGAAAAGCTGGTTAGTATTAAAGGCCCAGAGAGTCGTGAACTGGGACAGATGGCCATCTTTTCTCCATTAATGCTCAGCCTTCTATAGCATCACTAGATCACAAACCTCATCCATCTTTCTGAGATATTTAGAGGGAAAACAGGAAAAAGAAACTCTTGGGTAATGAAGAACAAAACATACTAAAAACAGTTCAGTTTGGTCACCGGACTCAGTCTGGCTTCCTAATCTCACTTTGCGTCTTTGGCCAAGCTTCATCTCTTAGACATGATGCAAAGAGTTCATTTTTTCTCCTTAGCTATTGATCACAGTAAGGTCACCCACCTTGAGTTTTCTATAGATACGACCTCTTGGTTAAGATTTTACAATCTGAACTACAAGCTGACTCCAATAATTTTATAAAATGATGTAACCACAGGCTTTTCTACCCCCACTCCTGTTCCCAAATAATTACTCTGTGACTTATTGTTTATTAATAAATGCCTAGGCCTTAAACGAGGCCTGTTCCCTGACTAACTTGCAACTCAATTAACCCGCTGATATTACTATGTCTGACACACGGCTAGTTCCCTCTACTCAGTTTCATTATGTCTGACTTCCTCCGAGTCTGGATGGTGAATCTTTCCACGTCTTACTCTTTCCCAGAGTTCCTTTCTCTCTCTTCTGGATTCTGCTTCAGCTTCTTGGCCATCAGCTTTCTATTGTCAGGTGATACTGTCACACAGTACACAAGAGATTATTTATACAAAATGACCTCACCCCATTGTCCTAAGATGGGGTTGAAATGTAAATATAAATTCCTGATTAATATTTGAATTTCAGATAAATAACAAATGAAAACAGTATAAATATGCCAGAAATATTTCAATAAATATTATACTATTTTTTAAATAGTAGTGGTTTATCTTAAATTCAAAAGTAGATGTCCTATTTTTATTTGCTGAATGTGACCACAATTTAAAGATATGGGACCTAATTTAAAGATACGTGACCTAATTTAAAGATATCCTAAATCTTTAATTAGTTTTAAATTTCTTAAAGTTACTGTCTTTTGAATGTGCATCATTGAAAATGGGACAATGTAGATGCCCACAGCACTACTTCAAATTAAAGAGGATCATTAAAACGAGGTGGCTCAACAAATATGGCAGAGTTTGATTGTTAATGTAGAATGAAGAACAAATAAACAAAACAAAACCTGCAACCACGCACGACAGAACACAATTTGTTAATTTACAGATTGTAACCAGTGGAACTCCTACAACTGCCCAAAAGGTTGGAAAATCAATCACCTAGAAAGAAACATTTCTGAATGTTTTGACTCTTTCTTGGTAAAAACATATATATGAAGTCAGAATACATTTGAATGGAAAATTAATGTTGGTGTACCAAATGGCTTTACAGGAAAGAGTCCCGTGTCCATCGTAACTCAAGGATACAACAGCACAGAAGGGGGCATCAGCCAGAATGCTCTCAAAGGTCTTGGGCAGAATGTTCAAGGGCAAGTCACCTATGCATTTGGCAAGTAACTATCTCTCATTTCTAAAGAAAACAGTTCCATAAAAGTCTATTAACTATTCATTTCTTCATAGTTTAAATAAAAAAACAAGTAGTATTTCAAGTGTTTGAGGGTAATTATGGGAAAGTCAACATGGGGACACATATTAAGAGACTTGAGCTTATAAACCCAGATGCCATAGTCTCTGGGAAAGGCAAGGGATGCTGAGCCAATAATGAATTAAACCAGATTTTATCTTGCTAATGGTGAAATCACTCACAGTTGAATTGAACATAGGATTGGTGAGTCAGTTCTCTTGTATCACAGATGCAAAATCAATGGCTGACTCACTTTCTAGGGAATGATTGCAAGAGTGCCTCCTATTCTCTCTACAGACCCAGGTCCTCCCCTGGTAGTCTTGATCTTCTCCAGAATGAAGGAACAGCTTCTGACTCTAGGCCCCATGTTTGACCAACATTTCCAGAGGCCTTCTGCTTCCTCCCCCAGCTAAGGCACTAAATATGATTCTCATACATCCATTTTTGAGCTCCTTAGCCATCTATGTTAATGAGAAACTCATCTCCCTCTCTGGCTGATGTAAGTCCTCCCAAGCATCTTGAACCAAAATAAGTTAAAGCAGCAATATTTTCTCTCTCTCTCTCTCTCTCTCTCTCTCTCTCTCTCTCTCTCTCTCTCTCTCTGTCTCTCTCTCTCTGTTTCTCTCTCTGTCTCTGTCTCTCTGTCTCTGTCTCTCTGTCTCTGTCTCTCTGTCTCTCTCTCTGTCTCTCTCTGTCTCTCTCTGTCTCTCTCTCTCTGTCTCTCTCTCTCTCTCTCTTCTCTATCTACCTCCCCTTTTCCCACCCCTACCCCACCCCTGTTCTCAGTGTCTTTTCTTTTAAACTCCGCTTCCCTGACAACTTGGACCATTTTTCTAAAATAGCAGTTAACCATCACTGTTTTATGACTCAGCCCTTCTATCATTTTGCTAGAGGAGATTTGCAAGTTTCTATGCATGACAGACACTCACAACTTGGCAAGGCCCTCATAATCACCTGTGATTAATGCTAAGAACCCCCAAGGGTACATCCTTTAATGATTCTATTTGAATTCTGATGTCTCAGCTTGGCTCTGTTTCTGTCAAACCTGCTTTAATCTGTCCTGGAATAAGGATTCATGCATTCATGCTGTGCCTATCCAGGGAAGCAGTTGGTAATTTTTTTTCACCCCCTGTCCCAAATATTCATTCTTCTTTCTATTTGCCTCATAACGTAGAAATGGAAGAAGCAAAGAGTGTGTGTCCTCTGGAATCAATTGTAACTGCTGCTATTACACAGGTCATTTGATCCAAATTGAAGCATCCTATATGGTTTTTCTATGCTTTGACTTCAAGGCAGCAGAAATGGGAAAGAGTGGTTCACAGGAAATCAAAGTATTATAGAGGCCTTGACAGTGAGAGGTCACCAGTACATTGCCGGCCAATTTTAACCAACTGTTAATGCTACTAGACATATGAACTTCCAAATCCATTTGCTTATTTTAAACTGTCTTCTTGTATAGCATGCTAGATGATTTCCACAGCAGGAGTTAGCAAAGGGCAGGTTAAGTGGGAGGCATACCTGCATGCCTGCTTATATTTTTAAATAAAGTGCATCCAGCCCCAGGGTGGCAGTCAGTACCACCCTCCCCCACACCCTCATGCTATTTTCTGTTAATACAATGGAAAAGCACCATTGAGTTCTGACCTTCCATGGAGTGGATCAAGCACATTCTCTAACTTGCAGTTTCCCCATCAGTCAAAGAAAGAGGTTAAACTACAACGAATGTTACACTGATTGCTCTGTTCCATTCAATCTCCTGTCTTTACAAACACACACATAAAGAACAGAAATATGTCTTAACGTAGAAGGTTGTATGTTTGTTTGTTTAAAGACAAAGGTATCCACATTTTTAACAAGGTGAATAGCCTCATAACAAATGTTGCTTAAACTGTTGACCCCGGGTCCGTTTTATGAACAATGGCTGGTACAGAAATGTTTCCAGTAAGAAAGAAAGAAAGAAAGAAAGAAAGAAAGAAAGAAAGAAAGAAAAGAGAGAGAGAGAGAGAGAGAGAGAGAGAGAGAGAGGAGGAAGGAGGGAGGAGGGAGGAAGGAAGGAAGGAAGGAAGGAAGAAAGAAAAAAAAAAAAGAAGCAAGCTAAGATGATTACTCAATTGATTTGATATGATTTCTGAGAGCCATAAAGGTAACTCTCTTGGTGTGTGTGTGTGTGTGTGTGTGTGTGTGTGTGTGTGTGTGTGTGTGTGTGTGTGTTTAAATCTTCAAATAATTCAGATATGGGAGAAAAGTATGAATAATCTAAAATCACCAAAAGACAGCTGTGCTCCATGTTCTACTATAAGAATGAGAACAATGATAATAGCGACCTGTTTAATACAGTGAGAGAATTTGGATACATGACAGATGCTCAAGCTCTTTAAGATTAGACCAGGCAAAATGAATGCATATATTACACTTTAATATACTTTAAGCTCTTTCTTTACTTTTTATGAACAATGCCCAAGAGGGACTTAAGTATTCTAAGAAAAGACCAGAAAATCATTATTTAATATAAAAAAACTATTATTAGTTTTGATCCTTTTATTGTGAAATATTGTGTGTGTGTGTGTGTGTGTGTGTACATACATGTGTAAGTCAAGGCACAAGTGGAGTCAGAGGACAAACTGAATGAGTGAATTCTCTTCCTCCACTATGTGGGTCCTACAAATGGCAACCAGGTCCTTAGGCTTAACAACAGGTATCTTAATTGGCAAAAAAACAGCTCTCCAGTCACACAATTTATCTTTTTAAAGTTTTTCTTCTCCAAAATTTACTCCTGAATTTTAAACTGCATAGGCTCTATCCTAATGTCATGATTTCAAAATGTTACCTCCAGAATCTGAAAATTAGCAGACCTTTTAGAAAATGAAACTGAAAAATAGCAATTGATGTCACACTTAAATATCAAGGTTCCTAAACTACTTTTATGGAGTGAGATAAAAGTTTAGTCTCTGTAATTACAGAAAAGGTAAACGTCTCTAACTGTGAGGAAAGGATGCCATTATTTAGCTGAATTGACGCCCTAAGCTAGTGATTTTCAGGATGCACTTGAGTCCGTGGGGATCTTGTTAAAATGCAAACTGTGATTCAGTGAATTGGGGAAATGTCTGAAATAGTACCTTTTAAATGTATTTCTTTGCATTCACAGGGCACAGACCCAGAGTATGCTGGGCCAACACTCTAACACTGAACTGCATCCCTCATCCCTAGCCATATGAGAAAGATTCTTCTAGATACCACTGCTGCTGGACCAACTCAAAGTAAAATGTCTACACGTAATCAGCTTCTAGAAAAATTGATAGCAGATGTATGTACTTAAAGAGTCTAAGAACAATGCCCTTTTGATGACTTCAAAGGTACCTCTAGTCATGTCAGGCTTCAGTTGAACAATAATTGCTATAATAAGCACTTAGAAATGTTTTCCTTATTGTTTGGATTCTGGATCCTTAACAATCTGTACTCTATATAGATGACTAGAATAGCAGCAGCAACAACACCACCAAGAGCCAGACATCACATGGAAAAGAACTTCTCTCTCCCTCCCAGTTCCTTCAAGCTTCATGCTTCAGCATTAAGCTTAGTACAATAATGAAAAATTATGCTGCTGGCCTGAGAAATGGGGCTATTACATTTATTCCTTCTGCAAGGAAGGTCACATATAGATACATGACTTTTAGCATCATGATTAGGAAACTGACCTTTGAAGAAAGACTAGAACCTTGGTCAATGAGCAATCTGAAGACTGGCGTCCTTATAATCTTGTACTTGGAGACTCTTTTATACACCTCAAAGCACAACCCCTCAAAGCATTTTGTTCTATCTTGTGATTTTTTTCCTAACTTCTGATCCATTCAGAAAATATTTTTAAGTGTCTGCTTCAGTCTAAATTCTGTTTTAGGATCTCGGGACACTGTGCCTTCCAAAACGGACAGAAATCAATGATAAATGGGTTGACCAGTTGGCTCATTAATTGATGTGTAGCTACTTCAAATAGAGTGGTTAAGAAAGTTATTGTTGAGACTGAAAGACTAGAGCACAGGAGAGATGAGGGATACAAAAGAATCCACATTTGTCTCTTCACCCTAACACCCTCTCCTAATAAACTGTAAACTATAGTTATTAAATGCTTATATCTGATTGAAGAAATGTTTGCTTTAGAGACTTGAGGAGACTGCTCATCTGGTGTCAGATATCAGGTAAGCCAACCTTGTGCATATAAGTACAGCAAGGGGCTACAGTGCAGGCTGCTTTATTCTGAGAGTCTGCTGCTAGCTATGTTGTCATCATTAACATTTGCAAAAAACACTTAATAAACAATTTGAGAGAAAAAAGTTGATGGATATATTTAAGACAACCTTGAAAATTCATAGAAATAATGGAGGAAAAGTTGAAGTCCAAACCACCTTGAAGTAGGAATCCTCTTACTATTAATACTTAAACGCTTGTCTTATTGTTGGAATTCAAGGACGCATGTGTATAGACATTGTAGCACCCTATGTTTTAATCAGATTCTTCACTTGTGCATCGGTTTAATTTCTTTTTCTTAATTCTTCAACTCTGTCTATATTTCAATTTCTTGTAAGTTAACTGGAGGTGGTAATGCTAATACCTGTCCTGGAGGCTGGGCTGCAAGTATGGAATAAAATAACAGATTGGAAAGTCCTTAGACGAGCAGCAACTCCCAGCTCAGTTAATAAATGTGATTATTATTATGTTCTCTTTGTTATCATTTTATTATAGATTCTTCTTCCACTTCTTACCCTGGGAAAAAAAATCTACCAAGATCTGAGCAAATGGGGGTTGGGCTGTTAGGGACATGATTTATTTGTCATGGTCCCTAATGAGGAATTCTGTTCTGAACCTTTTTGAAACATCTGTTGCACTTCAACTGGCAAAGCGCAAAGACTGGGGAAATAATAGCATTTCGGGGAGAAATGAAAAGCATCTTCTCGTTTTAAAAAGGACATGGTGGGGTTGAGTGAGTGGATGACACTAAGGAGAGGGGGAGAAAGGGAGGGAAGGATGGAGAGAGAGAGAGAGAGAGAGAGAGAGAGAGAGAGAGAGAGAGAGAGAGAGAGAGAGAGAGAGAGATTTTATAGTGAGCCCTTGATCACAGAAGTCCCAGTCTGCCTGGTACTGAGGAAGCTGTGTGATTAATGTGCACGTGCAGCTGCACAGCTGCTTGGAGCACTGACTCCAAATCCCAGTGCTCCTCCACTAGGTCAGCACTTTCCTTAGTGGATGCTGAGAAGTGACTTTCTGTGTAAGTCTCCTGTCTCACACTCCCTCCCTTGGGTCAGCCTTTGTTTCTAGGAAAGTAGGAAGAAATGGTCCATGAAGTTTCATCTGCCTTGAGAAAACAAAACAAAACAAAACTGTATGCAGGGGGAAAAAAAGGCAAGTAGCATGTTGGCAGATGGAAAAGAGGAGCTGGGTCTGTGGCTCGCCTTCCCTGTGGCTGTGAGAAACAGCTGGCCAGGGGATGTGCATTCAGAGGCTTGAAAGGCCACTGCAGAGAAGGAAAGACTTCAAGGAAAAGGAAAATACCTCAGAAGACTCACAGATTCCTGATGCTTTTGAATGACTTTCCAAAGCACCTTTTCATCTGGATAGCAGGGAATCCTCTCTCAAGCAGAATTAAAAGCTGGCCACCCACCACCTCCCTAGAAATCACCTCCCTAGACATCAGCTCCCTAAGTATCATCTCCCTAGGCAGTACCCCTGTGGGTACCACCTCTTAGGCATCTTCTCCCTAGGCATCACCTCCCTAAGTATCATCTCTCTAGCTGTTACCCCTCTAGGAATCACCTTCTTAGGCATCACCTCCCTAGACATCAGCTCCCTAGGCACCACCTCCTAGGCCCCTGTGTATTCGGCATCTCCCTAAACTATGTATCAGAACAGGGAATGGGTCCCACTGCCATGAGATCAGAGACAGATAACTGGTAACAAAGGAGCAGATGGTGTAAAGTTCAGCTCCTGGCAGAGTCTTTCTGAGATAATAGCAAGTCTCCAGAAAGACTTCTTCCAGCACAAGAAAACACATTCAAAAAGCCACAGGCACACTACCCATCTACTCCCTGGGGTCTTTCCTATCTTATTAGAATCCTTCTGGGCTCCAATTTCCTTAGACATTTACAAATGGGAAACAAGTCCCACTTACTGAGAGTCTTGTTTTTCTGGAAAGAACTGATCACTAGAAACATCATTGCTATGTGAACCTTGGACAATGAAATGAATTCAAAGGACCTTACATACTTAGTTTCTTTGTTAGCTGTCTGACCAAAGCCAAAAGGTTATGACATTGCCACCATTACAAAATCTCTTCCTTTCCTCATTCTAATAGGATGCTTTTATTTTCTCCAGGGGAGCCACAGGAGGTCTTGACTCTGTTTATGCACTTGGGAGTGGCCACCCCCAAAGAAAACCAAAAAATACACATGCATGACCACCTTCATGATGACAACAGCTTGACAGACATGGAGAGACAGAAGAAAAGGGAGCTATGTCACTTGGTTTGTTAAAGGAGACCAAGGAACAATGTAAGGAAAATGTGCTAGGAAAAGAAAGGAGGACAGAAAGAAGACAGAGAGGTGAGGACAGCAGGAACCACACACACACACACACACACACACACACACACACACACACACACACACAAATACAAATACAAGAAAAATACAGCACAAAGGAAAATGAGAGTATTAGGGTGGGGATTGAAAGCTAATGAGAAAAGTGTACCTGGAGAGGAATTCCAAACATCTCTTCCATTCCGACAGTTCACGAAACTACAGCTGCTTGAGTTTTTACAACAATGCCACCAATGTACATTGGGAAAAGGGCAGCATCTTCAACAATGCTGAGAGACATGGATATAAACAAGGAACAGGACAGGACTAGATCCCTGTGTCTAATCTTACACCAAATTCAACTCAAAAGGATCACAGACTTTAAACATCAGATCAGATGCTTGTAAGCGTAGTTTCTGATTATTCTGAATAGGACTCCAGTAGCCTAGAAAATAAGACTAACAATTGACAAACTGGACTTCATGAAATTTACAAAAGCTTTTGCACAGCAAAAGAACCTGTCAATCAAATGAAGAGGCAGCCCACATAATGAAGAAAATTTCCTTGCTAACTATACATCCAACAAAGGATTAATGACAAGAATATACAAAACAACAACAACAACAAATCCTGAAAACCTAAACAAATGGCCCTATTTAAAAATGGGCAGCATACTGCATACACATAAAGGCCTTTTACTCCGATGCTTGGAGATGGAGCTCTGTCAGTTCCAGTCTTGTTTGGTCGGTAAAGCAAATTCCAGGCCAGCAAGGGCTACAGAGTGAGATCCTTTCTGACAAAAAGGCAGAGATGGCATGGGTGGGAGTTAGGCTACAGAACTAAATAGAATTTTAATGGAGAAATGGCTAAGAAACAATTTAAAAATTATTCAACATCCTTTTCCATTAGGAAAATGCATATTAAAACCACTTTAAGGAGCCAGGTTTGGTGGTACATACCTTTACTGTCAGCACTTAAGATGCAGAGGCAGGCAAGTTCAAGTCCAGCCTGGGCTACTTAATGAGTTCTAGCATAGCCAAGGCTACATAGAGAGACACTTCTCCCCAGTTCTGGGCCACACATATACACTTTAAGATCCCACCTTATCACACTCTGAATCTGCATCATCAAGAACACCAATAACTTCAAATGCTTGTGCAGATGTGTAGAACGGGATCTTTATGCACTGTTGGTGGGTGTGTACAGCCACTCTGGAAATCAGTTGGGATGTTTCTCAAAACAAACAAACAAACAAACAAACAAACCAAACAACCACAGATAGATAGATAGATAGATAGACAGACAGACAGACAGACAGACAGACAGACAGACAGATAGATAGATAGATAGATAGATAGATAAACAAATACCATATGAACCAAGTATACCACTATAGCAACTAGGCTATACACAGCCTAAATGCCCTTCACTTGATGGGTGAATAATGAAGATGCAGTACATATACATAAATGTAATATTGTTCACCTGTAAAGAAGAAAAATTTTCAGGGAAATGGATGGAGCTGAAATAGGCATCCTGGGTAGGGTAACCCAAGGGCCAAAAACAAATTCTACATATTCTCTCTCATGTGAAGATATTAATTCTGACCCTTTAGTCCAGTGTTTCTAATGCAGAATATCTGTGGGAGACAGAAAGCAAGGAAGGGAACAGGGTAGGGTAGAGGAAGATATTGGAGGAGAGGGAAGGGGAGGGATTATCTTCAAGGATAGGGACGAGACAGTAGAACACGGGTAAGAAGAAAGTAAAGGGGAGAGATACTTCAAGGAGGAAAGATACGGCAGGGAGAATGGAGGAAAGGTTATGGAGGGCAGGATACAGGATGGGGTGAGAATTAATTGTGGTAAAGGGGGTATCATGAAAGCATATATAAAGTAAGATGTGGCCATCGGTGCCATGGTGTTTTGACTGTTATGGAGGACACCAGCTGCCCCTTGAATGGAACAGGTAAGCAATGCCTGGTACTGGAAGCCTAGAAAAGTACCAGCATAAGTCATAAGTCCACTGGGAGAGTATATTTCTGATAATTAACTAAATTGATTTTGCAGCAAACTGCTTTCTCAGTACCAACGCTTGCACTCAGAGACAAAGGCAGCTTCCAGTCTTAGAGGAATTTCTCTTTACAACAAAACATGTTAAATCCAGAGGCTCAGTGGCTACCCAAGATACAGAAAACGAGTGACAGATGTTGGGTCTACCCCTAAACAAGTCATGTAGACTGTCCCTTCGCAGGCTCAGGGAACATACAGAGGGGCAGGAAGTATACAAGAGCTGGAAGGTGGGAAATAAGACCAGCAATGGGCAAATAGGACTTCATGGAATTTAGAAAAGGACAGCAGAAGAACCTGTCAGTCAAGTGAAGAGGCAGACTACAGATCAAGAAAAACTCCCTTGCCAGCTGTGTATCCAACAGAGGCTTAGTAACAAAACCAAAGGACTAAAAACCTAACCATCAAGAAAAAGGTGCGCGTATACACAAAAGCATTAAATCTTAATACATGGGAGACAGGGGTAGGGGGCATAGAAGAGCCGGAAGATTGGGGGGAGGGCTGTGAAATGTCATTCTCTAGACTCAACACAACCATTGCAAGTCATTAACCACAACAATTGCATTTATCTGCAAAGACAGGCAACCGTAGTGTCCTGGTGACCTTCCTCCTTTTCCTTTACTTGGACCACCACATTCCAGGAATGGCATAGTTATCAAAAGCTTATCCTGTTACCTTTATTAGGAGCATAAGCAAATGGTGGCAGCAGTCCCTGGTCGTTGCTTAACTAACATGTGTCCTTCTCTCCCTCTTGTTCACACATCTCTAGTCTCTAGGTATTTGTAGGCGATAGCATGCTAGCCACAAGTGAGATCGTGACTTACACAGCTTCTTTGGAAGCTCCCTTCTATGTGAGAAGCAGTTTGGGTTAATGTCTGGGAGCAAGCACCTATTGGGAATCTCTGGTCAGGTTTGCATGTGTTAAGGGCATCTGTCCTTCACAAGGAAGAAATGCTCTGCAGTGTCAGTGACTACCAGGCGACATTCTGCAAACAAGCATGAGGAGAAGAGCTGTGTTAGGGGAACAGGAGAAAGATGGAAGGAGTTCCAGATCCTGACGACTTCACTGAGCATCCTCAAACACACCAGGAACTCCTTCATCAGATCTCTGCTGCCCATTTGGTAAGACGGCTTGAAACTAAGTCGTTCAGTACTTGTGGTCAATAACGATAGAGTGACCATATTGTGTGGAAATGGAGAAACGGTTTTAAATAGAAACAGCACCTTTAATAAATGAAAACTAAGTGTCTTTGAGAGTCCCTGCTTTTGGGAAGTTTCCTAGCATAGCCTGTATTTAGCCTCTCTGCTCACATGCAGAGATGCGGAATTCTTCATTGATGCTGAGTTGTTTGCCTAAGCTGCCCCACATCTCCCTCCTTGGTTCCCTCAGCCTTTCCCTATCTTCTGTGTTCTGTTTCGCCTTCATTAATCACTTGCACTGTCAGGGTTTACAGTTTCCAAGTTCCGCTCACTTCAATTAGATGCCGGAGTCCCAGACAAAACCCAGCAGCCTCAACCTGCGCAGGCCTGGCGTGGGAGGGGCTGGATTCCGGCAGGGCCCGATTTCCATGTGGACCATCTCCAGGGCAGGGATAGATAATTCCAGTCATCTAGAAAATTAAGGTGAATAAGAAAGTAGACAACTGGAATGGCATATGGTATAGCTTCCTGAATTTGTGTGATTATCCATTATGAAATCACAGGCCCCGAGTTATTAAGCCTATTGACAGATGCAATGTAATTTTCTTCAAGAGATAACTGATCACAGGCCTGATAAGGTCTGAATGCGCCGTGAATGCGTTCTCGTATGTTGTTCGTTCTTCGCTTCACTCATTCAATGCTCTTATCAAAGACGCACACAGAAATAAAGTGACTCGGATGCCTTAAATCTATGCCCACAGATCTCATTTATGTCAAACTTTCTCATTCTGTACAGTGCTACTCTATAATTTTGAGACTGAAAGACATAAAAGTGAGTGAGGACATGAAAATGCAAAATGTGTGCAGATCTGGGTATGAAAAGATTTTAAATGAATTCTAGTGGTGCAGCGTTCGGGATACCAAGGGTGGGGCGATGCTATTCTGCTATTGCAGCCTCTGAGGAGGCCTTAGCTTTCCTTTTGAAACATCCAACTAGAATATTCCAGAGTCGTGAATCAGCACTGAAATCAAACTCAAGAACTCAAACTCAATTTCATGATCCCTGATACAAGGGCACGCAGAAGGCACGGTTACCTTAGAAGGCGAGGAGCCATTGATGCTCTTGTAGAAGACTCCGTGTTAGGCTGCTCACAACCACCTATAGCTCTAGTTTCACGGTGAACATAAACTCATGCAGGCTTTTGCACACACACATGCACGAGTAAATACATAAATAGATAATAAAATCATTCTCGGTGCATTTTTAGCATGCAACACACGGTGGGAAGGCACAGCTATTTGTTTGAATTTTGGGAAAGAAAAATTCTCCATTCTTACAAAATGAATACATACAAACCTACTCATTCCACAATTTACCCTCCGGACCTAATTTGAAATTGTTATACTGTTCTCTTGACTTCTCCCACTAAGCAGATATTTTTAATGTTCTGCATTCCAGAGAGCTAACAAATGAAGGAATGGGAAAGGCCATGCATATGCCTGCCTTCAGAAAGGTGTCTCTGTGTGTGTGTGTGTGTGTGTGTGTGTCTGTCTGTCTGTCTGTCTGTCTGTCTCTCTCTCTCTCTCTCTCTCTCTCTCTCTGTGTGTGTGTGTGTGTGTGTGTGTGTGTGTGTGTGTATGTGTGTAGGGCCAAACTGCATGACCCGTTTGAGAGGAAACCCATGAACAGCCACCTAATTTGTGACGATGTAGGTGAGACTTATACTTTATTATAGTCATAAAAAGTGAAGCTTGAGCTCTTACTAGAAACCAACATATATTTAAAATTTAGACATATCACCATGTATTGAATTTTAAGATAAATTGTTGGTTGTAACTGATTATAAGAATATAACCAAGTGTAATATTACATAAGAAAGATGTTTTAGGAATGTATCATTTGAGCCATCACAAAATTGATTTTTATTGAACATTTAAAAGATTCCTTTATCTTCCTCCCTTGAAGCCTTTTGTATTTCACAACTAGATTTAGCCAAATTAAGATGTTCTGTTTTATAGACATACTAAGAAAAATGTATTTTTTCTACAGTGACCATTTCTTATGACTCAGGGAAGTTGAGCTACTGGATTTCTTTAATGAGTTGAGTCTGGTTATTTTATATAAAGGAAATTTCACAACCAATTTCAGATATCAACCTACTTGTTGAAGAGTTTCTAATATAATGAATTCTAGGTGATTTCATTTGCTTCAGAATTTCCAGGCCTTTCTGAAGAAGACACATTTAGATGTATATGACAGAGCTCAATGTTAAGAATAAAATAAAGATATTAATCACCAAAGCTTCCTGAATCTACCAGCCATGATAAATGATTAGGATGACGGTATGATCATCAAGGGGCATCAATATTTATTATGAAGCTTTATATGTTGACTGAGCTACAAAATTATTTAAAGCAATATATCCCATTAAACCCTACTCGCAGAAACATGCAGCTGAAATAAAAGTTGAAAACAATAATTTTGACTTAGTAAATTATGCAGCCAAGCAAGATGGCATGGGTCTGTAACCTCTGCACTTGGGACACGAAGGCAGGAGGATCAGAAGTTCAAGGCCAATCTGGATTACGGGAGATTGAATCTAAAGAAACAAACAATTCTATGTACCCAGAAACATTAACTAAAGAGAGCAACCAGCCTCTGGCTGTGCTGTCATGCTGTTATGACGGTAAGACAGGCTCACCCTCCTCTGCCTGATTAACAGATGCTGGCTACCCCAGTCTGGCTTCTCTTTATTAGTAATAAACTCCATTCTAATAGCATAAATTAAATATGCATAATAATGAGACTCATTATAACACTTTCAAACATATAATAATGTATTTCCAAGTTATCCATTTCAAGTGGAATCCCTATGACAGAATATGTGGATTAGATTTACCTTTCTATTTCTATCATAATAAGACATGAAAGTAAACAGAGAATTGGTAACCACATACACAAACTGCTAATTTCTCAGGATCTCATATTTCTTTCTTACTTTGGCCACTTCAAGTATCCTACATGCCCAGCATTTCTGTTTTCTAGGATCTGTTTCCTATTCAGGAAAAACTGAAGTTTGAAAATACAAATTAAGGACCCTGAAAGGAGGTCATATTGGATGCCCCAAGTGGTTTTTAACTCCAAAGACCAGTGTCCTTAAAAGAAGAGGAAATGACATGGAAACCTATGACATAAAAGGTGGGCCAATTCTGCAAGCAGAGACTGGGGCTGTGCAGCATCTCTCTGGAGAACACTGAAAGGGGCTAGACAGACTCCCCTCTTAAGACTGCTGTGGACGCATGGTCTTTTCAGCACCTTGAATTTGGACTTCTGTCATCTCAAGTATGGGGCAGGGTTATATCTCCATTTTGTAATTATTTGCTAGGCAAATCTTAAGTCGACACACAATGCTTGACTGTGTTTTAGTTAATGTCACACAGAACACACAGCAAGTCACAGAGGTGAATATTGATCAGCTAGCTACTCATTCAACAAACTCTCGTTATGTGTGATTCTCATGGACCTTACAATAAAACGTAAAAAAAAGGGTATTTTTTCATTTGTTTAGGCTCTTCTTCTGCCTCCGGGTTTAGAAGAGACAGAAAACATTGGAAAATTGAAAGAGAAAAGATGCTTGAGCAAGGCATCGTATCATTTTGATATGAAAGTTCTAAAAGCAATTTTAAAGTGCAGAAAAATGTTACCACTAAGAACGCTGAAAGGGATTCGAAGATATTCAGTGAAACTCAGAATCCACTCAGCTGTGAAGAATGGTGCTGCCTTCCACATTCCTGGCTAATTACAGAGGAAAGGTGCAATATGCAGAAGCCAGGAACACTTAAGCAATTCCCAACTGGGACTTTAAATCCCCTGTTGTTTCTGTCCCTCTTCAATCTTTCCCATTGTGATATGCTGTCCTGTGGTGTATCAATCACATGACAGTGTGTCACTTAGTGTTTCATGAAACAATATGACTAACATGATACAGTAGGGTTGTCACAATGTTGCATGTCAACCAGGACACTATTATAAGCTTTGTTTTAAAAAAAGAAGCACAACATATTTCCTACAGCATCACACCTTGGAACAAGTTGGAAGGGAAAAAGAAAAAGGAAAACTTGTTTGAAGGTTTTTGCAATATTTCTTTTGAAGGAACTGATCTTTTAAGAAAGTGATAACCAAGTCTTCTCTACACTGTATTAGTCACCTGATAAACTACAGCCAGCTCATCTCAGGTTCATGGTCGTCTCCAAGTCTCTCTCTTCCTCCCTGCTATAATTCATTCAAGGTACTTATGAGCTCATCTTTAATATAGGGAGAACAATTATCAAAAGGAAGGTCCACAGGCAAGGCGATGGGAACAATAAAAGCAGGCAGCCTTAGAGGAAGGTCAGAAATGTTTTCTACATCTTTATGGATGTAAATATAGAAGTAATGACCAAGAGTGATCTAAATAAGAGAGGGAACTTTATTTAAATACATGAGGACTTTACAGGGACCAGTGGCAGAAATGGAATAGGCCTTGAAAAAGATCTAGAAGCAGCAACTAATAGTCTGTCAGCATCTTTCCATATCTTTTCTCTGTTTTCTTCTTTTCTTTCTACTGTCTGTCCCACCCTTGGTAGGATTTGCTATTGCTGTAAAATTATTTAAAAATGGTGTCTTTTATCCTGCTCTAGGTCCAGCACCGTAGTGCCCCCAAGATATCTAGTAGATATCTTCACCTCAGTCAGAAAATCCTCTCATCCACTTTGCTCTATCCCATATCACACTGCCAAAGGCCTCTCTCTGAGCCTGGCAGCAATCTCTCTACCCGTCTAGTTCCCAAGGCACGTGCCACCATGCCAGAAATATACATCCCAATTCCTTGGCAGCTTAGTGTCACCAACTGCCACATACTCTCTTGAACTTAAATCATCACAAAAACGAACACACAACACAATAACCTCTGATACAATTGATAAGATAAAATTGCCCACCTAGACATACAAAGCCCTGTACACACCCATCCCTTATGAACATTCATAACAACTGGTAAAGGTACAGAGTGGAATCTTAACATCAGCCTCCATGTTCTCTCAGTACTCCTCTTCCCTCAAACTTTTCTCCTGCCCATCCTTCCTTCTCATCCAATGACAGGCCTCGTTCTATCTTGTACCTGCCTTCACCTGTATGGCATCATCCTACAATTTGCCTCCACAACAACACAGACGTTAAAGCCTCCAACTGAAATAATGTGAAATGTTAGCTTTGCGCAGTGGTAGCATTGTAGCCAATGAGGTTTATCCGAGGAGCGATTATTGCTAATTGAAATGTAAGTAGATGTTTGTTAATATCCTCATCTAGATGTGTTTCCTGATAGTGTTCCAGTTGTTTCTCTGCCTTATATAGATTTCCATTCTAGCTGAGAAAAATTCAAAATTGCTTTAGATGACTAAGAGTCTGTTACCAAGGCCAATGAATAAAGGATTACTGACAGGCATGGAACCTAAGTAAGTACAATGAGAGTTAACCAGGGGACAATATGTCTCAAATATTTGACACAAACACGTGAATTTGGGATTGGAGTTGCCACTTACATTAGCCAGTGTGAGGGAAGAACCCACTCAGACAAAGAGAAATCAAGATTTGGGTCCTATTATACTAAGTTTCTGATCATATGCCTATATCTCCCCTAAAACACTACAGGTACATGGGCCCTTTTGCTAAGGTCAATATAAGTCAATTTTCAATTTCTTTTAACCAAAGGAATTTTAGATTAATACAAAAGACAATCTCACAGACTTTGAGGAAATCCGCATAACATAGCTTGCACCAGTCACACTAAGTAGTTAGGGAAAGTGTCAATCACAGAAGCCAGGGATCACCTCTGAAAGTCTGAGTGAGATACTGCTCTTGGAAGAAGAGTGGACAGAACTTTGAATGATGTTATTGTTGGTGAAGATACACAAGTCCAGAGAGAGCTGGGTAAACAGCTTTCTCTACTGTGGTCTGTTGCCTTTTTAAAGTTGGCTTCTCATGCTTCTGCATATAATGGCTGTCTTAGTCATTGTTCTATCGCTCTGAAGAAACACCACGATGATGGCAACTCTTAAGAAAGAAAAGTATTAAACTGGGGCTTACTTATGGTTTCAGAGATTTAGTCCATTGTTGTCGTTGTAGGGAGCTTGACAGAATGGGGGTAGATACGGTGCTGGAGAAACAGCTGAGAGCTGCATCCCGATCCACAGGCAGCAGAAAGAGAGAGACCCTGGGCTTGCAATGGGCTTTTGAAACCTTCAAAGCCTGCCCCCAGTGACACACTTCCTCCAACAAAGTCCCACCTCCTAATCCTTTCAAACAGTGCCACACTATGGTAACCAAGTATTCAAATCTTTAATCCAATGGGGAACATTCTCAATCAAAGCACCACAATGTCATTTTACAGTCTCAACAATTTTTCCTCTGTTCTCATTTGTTCCCATAGAAGCATGAAAATATTTTAGATTCATTAATTTTATGATTTTTTTGCCCCTTCACCCTAAGGCCTGTGCTATTATCCTTTGAACAGTACCTACCTTCTTTCAGGATAGATGCAAGATTTATCTCCTGGTAACCAGGGCACCTGTGGCTCAACCCTCCTGCCCTTTGGGATGAATCTCTCTCTTGTGAGGCAACTGGACATTGAAGCTGTCTATAACCTGTATTAAAGAAAAGAGATTCAGCACAAGAAACAAAGTCCGTAATCTGTGTAGAATATATGTGCACAATGTTCACTGTTCACTCATATATATTTTAAAATAATAATTAAGCACTGGAGACAACTGAATTTTAAGAATATTTACCTTGTCAAATACTGCATGATTTATCCATCTGGCAGGATTTTATTAAGTAATTTTGAGTCTTATTTTAGGAAATACTATAATGTTGTGAAACACCCTCAAGTGAAATCAGACACACAGAACAGTTAGTCCTATAAACCTGTATGAAAAGATAATAGTCAAATAGAAATTCTCAAAGGGAGGGACTATTAATGGGGTTTGCTTCCCTTTTTATGTACCTTTTCAGTTTTCATAATTTTCCCATAGTAAATAAATTCCACTTTTATAACTAGTAGGAAAGTAATACTAAAAATTCACTCCATTTTCACAGGTGGGAAAAAATACTTTGTTTTCTGAAGTTGGGTTTTGAGAGAATAGAAACAGGTCAACATGAAATAGTTTGGAAACAATGTAAATATGTCAAATCTAGATCATACCTAAGAAAATAAAATAACTTAATAAGTAGACAACACTAAACAAAGCCTGGTTTGAGCCTCAACATTGCTATCTGGGGAAGGGGTTGCTTATATAAAGAAAGACTTTTTTCCCTTACACTTTATAAATGAAGAATGTTTGCCTTCTGTAGAAGAAGTGATCGACCTCAGTTTTTCCCTTTGAAAGTTCTGCAAATCAGAGTTCTTAGTACTTCCTCCCTCCTCCTTTCTGTGATGCCCACTGTGATTTATTGACCTGGTTACACATCCTCTTCTCTATAATACTGAAGCAAGTGATACAGAGAGTGTTTTCACTCAGTTTCCTTGTTTCCGTGTCTTAAAGACAAATTACACCCATTAGTTTATTGGAGTTTTGTTTAGTTTAATTGTTTACTGAAAGTCTGGTGCACACAATCAATGCACTGCTCATGTCTTTTGATCAATCCTTATCTGTTGGAAATTTCATTGTAAAAATTTTTGGAAATTTCCATTGTAAAAAGACCTTACCCTACACGGTGTTTTTCTGGTCACATGAGATGGTTGGATGTAGTTGGTGTGATTATGCAATCAAGTGTTCTAAGAGAGCATACCATCATGCAAACCTTCACTCTTACATCTCATGCAGTGAACGCGGGGAGCATAATGGCAAACCTATTTTTTTCAACTAATAATTTATTTTTAGTTTTCTAAAATGTCATAAGACTTTCAGGGGAATTCCCATCTATGGAGGTATGAATTTGTAAAAACTGAATCAAAATTGCATTTTAATATATATTTTCTTGAGAAGCAGATATACAGGCATTCACAAATCTATCCACTATTTGAGTAGCTCATGTGTTTCCTTTGACTGGTTACTTACTACAATCGAGCCAGTGAGTTGAACTCTAAGCTTCATTAGTACACGATGACTGGATTGCTTGGTGTTTGAGATCACTGGCTGCTCTTCCAAAGGTCCCAGTACCCAGAAACAACTTATAACCATCCATGGCTCCAGTTCTAGGGGATCCAGGGTTACTACATGCAAATGGTACACAGGCATTCATACAGGCAATGCACCCATATGCATATACATACAATAAATTAAAAACAAAAAGAAGATGCCAGTTATATTTCCTTCCTCAAGGGTCTTCCAGACAAGTGGGAGGAAAGGCAAGCTCAAGTCTGCATGTAGTGTTCTGAAGCCTGCAGTGGCCTCAGGAATCTGCCTGGGTTGTACATGCACTTCGAAAGCTAGATTCCATGTAGAACAGTAAGATAGAGCCTTTCATCACTTGCTCCTCATTGGCCCTTATGGAGGCTCTTTAGAAGTGTTTAACAGGCGACATTCATTCCACTCAGCTAATGTGAATATTGAGAAGGTGGTGAAATGACCTGAACACATCACACACCCAGAAAGTAAAGTGTCCACATTCAAACCACGTCTCTGAAATAGACCTGCTATTCTTCCCACCAAAGCAAATAAAGAACCTATTATTTCACTAGAGTTGACAATGCTGGCACAAGACACTCCCTAGAAATGGGCGCTACTTGCAAATAGAACTCTTTATTGCCTTCCAGAGACATTAAGTGAGCCTTAAAAAACTGCTTCACCGAAGCACTTTCTTTAGCCCAAACCAGCACAATGCACACAATAAGTGCCTACCTCAAGACAGTGATAATGAGTAGCTGGGGATCCCAACATGCCTTTTTCACATTACTCTGAAACTTTGAGCATGATGTAACGGGCTTATGGGGACTGATGTGGTCATTTTTCTACTCTGTATAACCCTAGTCTTTCACCTATAGCAAGTCCCTTTTTTCTACTATTTGTTATGGTAATTGCTTCTGTAGAGGAAAAAGTAAATTGAGAGAGGGGGTAAGGGAAGGAGGGAGAGGGACAGAGAGACACAGAAAGAGAGAGAGAGAGAGGGAGAGACAGAGACAGAGACAGAGACAGAGACACAGAGAGAGACACAGAGAGAGACACAGAGACAGAGAGAATAGGGGACATAATCTTGTATGTCCTTGAAAGGGAACTCAATTCTAAAAGGTCAGATGCCCAGAATCCACTCAAGTCTTTAGATAAGGGAATCAGAATGTGATTCTAATAGATGAACTTCTGGAAGTGATTAAAGCCATATAGATCATCGCCCCAAGTTCCAGACCCATTTCAGCCACTTAAGGACTGAGCATGAAACTGGGTGCCTAGGATTGGACCCTAGTGATGGTGGTATCTTGTCATAGATTACAAAAAAAGAACTCAGAGCAGAGTAGCCAGTGCTCTGAGCAGCAAACAGCGGTTGTCACCACAAACGTGTCTACAAACACACTTTGATGTTTGCGTCATTTCTACTTTGGAAATAACTTTATACCTAAATCTAGCTGCACCTTGATTATGCCACTTAGAAGTGAGCACACACTTATCTTGCTCATCTTATAGAATAGCTTGTGGTTAATGATGAAAAGCCATAAAACATTGCATACCAGCCTGGTATTATTTATATCCTACAGGACCATAGCTTTCACCTGACATAGTCAACCATGAAAACATTGGTTGTATAAACCAAGAAGGAGACACACTTCCCCTAAATATGGCTCTTTATGGTACCAATTAGGGTCCTGGCTCAACAATGTTGCATCTAAGACTTGCAGCAGGCAAGGATGATCATGTGTTTTTAGACAAAGATGAGATTTTTATCTTTAGACTTATCAGGAATCAATTATATGTTGATATTTTATATCTGTCATTTCTCCAAGATGTGAATCAACTTGAAAGAGAGGGGAAAAAAATGAAAGAACCCCCTTCATTAGCTATAGCCACTAAGAACAGAGAATGCAGCCTGTGATCAGCCCCTTATGCCAGTATTAATCCTACCCCACTGTCTTGGCAAAATGATAAAACACGATCTGCACCCACAGTTAATCTCAAAGGTTAATTTTGTTGTCCGTGATCTACAAACAAAGAAGATATTTCTTTCTCTGTAGAGGGCCTTTTGCCACAAATGAAACAGAGAAGAAAGCAGCGTGTCCTGCGGATTACGACAAGGTCGGAAGATCGGAAGAACTTGGTGCTGACAGACTTGCTTATTAAAAAGTACGCTCAGCGGACTGGCTGAGGCTGATGGCCGGACATGGCAGGCCTGCAGAAGGGCAGCACACAATCAGCGGACTGTACTTCTCTGGGGACAGTGGGGCACCCAAGAGCTTTTTCTAATTTGTCAAAGTTGTATCTAATTCCACAGAACAAAGTTCGCAAAGAGAGATGAGCAGAACCCACAAATTATTTCTCATTCACCAAGCCCTTGATGGAATGATAGGAACAGCACACAGCCAGGGTTTTGTAAAGTAACTTGACCCCTGCCAGTTGGCTTTGGCTAATTCTGCCTTGTGGGTATAACAGTTTCCTTGTTTTTTATTTAATAGGATTATTCTTCAGAATATTAAAAAAGATAGCATCAGCATCTTTCACTGGCCCCATAAAGTATTTCTAGAAATAAGAAAAGAATGGTTCAGGTATTTTGTGTGACTCCTGGTGTGACTTTTGCTCTCTTGCAAATTAAAGGGGGGAAATGCAGTTTTATAAGGAGTGTGCCTGAAGCAGAAAAAGCAAAACACTAAAGTAGAAAAGCAGAGATGTTCAAATTCATGCCGCCTAAATACCTCTTTGCCTCTGTGGGAAATGAGAGTAATTTTCAACTGAACACTTAAATGTTCAAAATCTGAAATTCAAGACTTTGGAAGAGGGATTGCACGGATATGCCGGATCTAGGTAGGAAAAAAGACTTGATCTCTAGAAGAAAATGTGCTGAAGAATCATCACATGAACTTTTTTGTTGGTAAAGAATGGCTCATCTGAGCAGAAGCAGTGATGAAAATGGAAGAGTTCACAGGTCTCTATACCCCCCACTCCCAGAAGCAACAGGGTAATGAGAGTAAGTGCAAGTGGGGTTCCCACAAATTGCTGACATCCTATGTACACTAGAAAAGAGGGTAACTTAGAACTAGCATTGATAACGATCACCACAGGAAGAGGCCCAAAGGACCAAATTCATACAATGAGACAAACTGCACCTCAGCCCATTATAGTTTACATAAAAATGCAACTCATACAGGTAGAAACAGTCGTAAGTTGAGTGCTAACTAGCCCATTCCTCCTCATCAGATGTTTATATTTCTACGCAATCCAGGACTATGGTGTTTAATATATATATTCTATATATGTGTGTGTGCATGTGTGTGTATGTGTATGTGTGTGTGCACACCTTTGTGCACATGCCTGTATATATTCCCAACTTAATGAATGCAAATATATCTGAATTTTTCTCTGGTAAAAAGTTTACCTGAGGTAAATGAGAAATTATCTCAAAGATTAGATGTAAGTCCCATGAAACTATAAAATATTATATTTAGATACAGATCATAATTATAAGAGTTCAGTTCAAGTTTTGGAACTTAGAAAGCTCTGACCTTAGTCTCTCTTGGCCTCAGTTCTTGTCCTTTAATGAAGTTCATTTGGGATTCTAGAGTTACCATACCAACTATATGATGCAACAGGACTCAATGCTACAGCTACCATGCAGTAGAAGTCAGTAAGAGGCACTAGCACTGAGATGCTAAGAACTGAGAGGTGACATTCCAGGAAGAGTCACGATGTTAAGTGAGCAGAAGTTATCAAGGAGGAAGACTGAATGTGATGCCACCAACAAAGGAGAGCCCATGTTGGATGACCTCAGTGTGCCAACAAAGGTTTGTCCACACCAAGCAAAGACAGTAACCATCTGACAACAGCTGTTGCCATGGAGCCCTTGAATGCTCCCTAAAACTCAGCAGGAAGTGGCATCAGGTTGAGAAGGAAGTTAGCATCAGACTACAGTGAGTGAGTTCTTCCTAGTAAATGTAAAAACCCAGAAGGCTTTGCCCTTGAAGAAAGCAATCAGACACCTTTAGTCCCAACCAATCACCACTTGAGACTGGACAGATCCCCCATGAGAAACTACCTCACTTGAGTGGTGAAATGAGTCTGTCCGCCTCTCCAGTTGGAGGGAGCTTCAGCTCTGTGAAGGGCAGTGTGAGGCATAGGCTTTGCGTCTCAGGACAACTTCTGAGACCTTGAACTACAAGGCTTGTCTGGTTATTTTGATCCATATTAAAAGCTCAACAAGTGTCCAGAGAGAGGACAGAGGACTCAGACTAGCTTGATGTCAGGCACATGGTAACATTGATGAGTTTGAAGACTCAAGTTTGAATAAAGTGTATTTCTAGTTGAGCTAATTGTCCCGTTTGCAGGAGCATTGACTTACATTTGGAAGAATAAATGTCATCAGATGTTATTGGGGAAAAAAATACACAAACTTTAGCCTGGTGGTTGTCCAGGTCCCCACAAAGTCTCTTTTTTACTCATTCCACACTTGCAGTCTGATTACTTTCTTTTTCTTCTAACAGAAAAGACTCTGGGTTGACATAATTAAAATCCAATCAAATTCATTGCTGAATTCTCCTCCTGTGGCACTTCTGCTCTTTGTCCCCAGTGCTCGGGGCACAGACTTACATAGACACAGTGGTTTCAGATGCTGCCACTCTTGGCCAACCTTGGTGGAGTTTCCTACTTTTGTGAAATTGTCTTCTAACACAATCTCTTACTATGAGGTTGTTGATTCGAAGGAATACCTTAATGTTAGGAAAAGAAAAACTTTCACCAGGAATATATGCCCAGACAATTCCTACTTAAGTGAAGCCCTCTGCCCATTGTCCATCCTTCCTTAACCAGCAGCCTTCAGATGTCAGGCCATAATTAAAGGGGACCTTTGCCTGTTACATCCCTGAGATGAAGCTTTAAGGCAGTAGCCTGCAATGGTTGTCAGGATGTTAAGAAGACTTTAAATTCTGGCCAAAAATGGTTATTCCCTCTGAGACCAGGGCATGATTCCTACAGCAGTTCTTACATAAAATAGAGCTGAAAATAGTATTTCTCACTTTTCAGGGATGAAATAAGAACTAAACTAAATAAGTTTATTAGGATGTTCTCCTGGTAAAATGTTATGTGCATGGGAGCGGCTGTTCAGTTTGTTTACTTGGGCTTAGATTTATAACTTTTATAACTATTAACTGTGTTGACTAACTAGCAAAGAGATGTCTCTAGCTGATCAGCACACACAACAGCCTCAGACCACAGTCCCATAATCCTTTCTCTCATTGCAATGAAACTGCTGGGAACTATAAGGCACTCCAATTATGTTTTTAAAAAAAATAAGTAAAAGAAATATTTGCATAAGTCAATTTTGGCATTCTTATTGGATTTTTGATAAAATAAAGGCTGTTTCAAGATAGGCATGCCAAAATTAGCATAAGATAATTCATAAGAAAAATCAGAGATTGGATTTTTTTAAAGTGATATTGGCGTCTATTCCTCTCCCCTTACTTACAGCTTGAAGAAATCTAAACTATAAAGCATAAATATAATAAAACGGAGAAGTCATTAAAATGGGGTTTTAAAAACATATGTAGAAAAAAGGCCTAAGCTAATGCAGAGCTCTGTGATGTGACATAAAGCAGCACTGAGGTCCCTGACCCAGGGCAAAAAGCAGGTTGTAAAGATGCGCCTTTCCCTCCCTCCACACCAAGGTCAAAGGACCAAGACAAGCTGCTTTTATCTTTCAATTCTACAAGGGCATTTTTTGTCACATGAGTCTTTAATGAGTGATTTTGAACCAGATACTCTCCACAATGGATTCTAAACCGAAGCACTTGCTACCAATTAGGGGCCCAAATTTAATTACAAAAGGAGATTTGCTGTGTGCAATTAAATCTTAGTAATGTTTGAGTCCTCCTTTATCTTAAAGCAACTGGTATTTTCAAAAACTATAAGCTTACACAACACAGATTTTATATGGTGTTACCTTGTTCACTGTAATTAGCTTAAATATGGATATAGCTTAATGGCAAAGTGTTTTTCCAGCATGCTCAAATCCTGGAATCAATTCATAATATCAGGGAAAAGTTTACTAAATTTTACTGACTTTTCCTTGTGAGCTAAGAAACTCCTGAGCCTTTGTATGCACTAGCTTTAACATTCACCCAAATCTTGATACAGAAGGATTGTTATTCCATTGATTTTGAACATAAAAAGACTGAGATGTATAGAGGTAAAGAATTTTGACCAAGATTCCACAATTTATAATCTATGGAGGACCATGAATTTGACTTCAACTTGGATGATTCCCCCTGACTCCATACCACTATTCAAACCTGCTCCATAAGCTCCTAGACAGACCATAGGATGATGTCCCCTACCCACTCAATATAAAAGCGAGCATCCTAGATGTACAGAGAAGCAAGCTGTCACTGCGCTCACATTCTGTAATGTGCAGGGGAGTTTATTGCATGTAACTCTATGAGAGAAAAAAGGCCCCCATTTGAGATTGGATCAGAAGTCCACTGAACATCCAAAATGCTTCCTTTAAAAAGCAAGCACGTAATCTCCCCTTCGATACAAGATTCTCAAGAGAACTGGATCCCTACCACTGCTTAGTGATCCATCCTGCTGTGTGGCTATGCCAAGAACATGGCCAGCAAGTTGTTAGCCTAGTTAGGCCCAGTTTTCCCGTGCTCAGTGCCTTGAATTCCAGCAAAGACCCAGTACATTTTGTTTTCGTTCTTAGTCCTGATTTCTCATCTGAAGACCAAGAACCTAGTATGAACTACAGATAGATTACATCGCTTCAGAATTCTAAAATTGTATGATTCTGTAATCCAGTCTCTTTAACTCAGAGGACATAGTAAGGTTTCACAAATTTCTTTTCTTTCTCACCTTTTCTTATCAAGATTTTATTCTGGTGAAAGGATTAAACGCACAGGCACTGGGTACCACTTACTGCAAATTGTGATATGTTAGTTAAGCATAAGAGCCCAGTTTAGTCATTTGCAGATAAGTACAGACACATTTCTCTTCTTCATAGTACGGTTACGAATTTCAATTGAGTTCACAGCTGTACAATGCTTCGTCTCTGTGGACTACCGAGAAAGTGCTCAGGGAATAGCTGACATTGGCCTTCTGTCTCTAAATCAACTCATTTTTCTCCATCAAAGTGCTTACTGTAGACATTTTCTAGCCTATTCCTGTAGCTGTGATTTAACTGGACATAGACATTATTCTTAACTCCAAAATGCCACAATCCCAACAAATTGTCTTTGTTCTGCTACGTTAATACTTACTGGGAACTTAAAAAAAAAAAGTGGAGCTTTCTAGAACTTCTTTGGGTTTTAAACTCATTCTCTGTTCCCTATTTACAAAGGAGATTTTAGGATAGTGAGGAAGTCGATTGTATACATTTGGTTTCAACTTTGGTTTAATATGCATTTATGCAGCCATCTGTTAAGTTAGTATACCAACATGTAAATTATGCTCATATTTTGTTTTATGCACAGTGCTGGGGCCTCAGGCCTGCTAGGCAAGTACTCTACTACTGAGCCAGAATCCTTCCTAAACTTAATACTCCTAAAGTATGAGTCAAACCACTACACTTCATCATTGTTTTGAATTAGAGGGAAAATGCTACAAACTGTCGACTGAACAGGAGGCAAGCGTAAGTACTGCCTTCGGAACACCAGAATCATCTTTGCTTTTCTATCTCTCTTATTCTCTGGCTGTAATTATGCCAAATTCTCTCAGCTCTTCCGAGATACACTCAGAGCATCCCTCTCAGCTGCTTCATGATACTCCTAGTCATGCACACGTATCTTCCTCTCTAGGTATTTCAGGCTGCGAGGATCCCCTAGAAGTTGCTGTCTCTCTATATTCCTAGGAAGATCTATTGTGCATGACTAAGTCCTCTGTAGTCTCCAGATCTACCTGCACTCCAAATGCAAGTGCAAAAACTTTTCTATGCCTTCTGTTGGCGTTCCTTTGGGTTCACAATGGCCTTTTACATTCTCTAACATTAAGATTCTTTCTTATTCTTCGAACCCTAGTTCCCCTTCCCATTCCTATCCCATCCCAGCAGGGTTTCATTGTCTACATGACAGATCAAGGAGCGGCCCACAGTGACCTTCATGCCATATATTGGAATGGTCCTTACCAGACTGAAATCTTTGAGTGACACAAAACTGTATCATCATTCTCCCATGCCTTGTACCGACTATGGTAGACCTGGTGACATAGGAGCACTCAGAAACTATGTGTGAAAATGAACTATCTGGAAGTTTTAGGGTCACGTTCAAGAGCAAAGCTATGTGCTATATGTCCTGTTCTTTCTCCCCAAAGTCAGCTTCTAGTTTTACTCTTCAGAGCCCTTAGCTAGTAGCTATGAGTCATTTCACAGAAATGGGGGCTGCTGTGGTCTACAGGGCATGATACTAAGTACTCAAAATTCAGAGGGCCAGAGGACATTTCCCAGGTAGACAGATGATTTTCTAATTCTTTTTTCTAGTGAAAATAAAAGGTTGCATGAAGTCCTCTGCATCCCTTCCACTACTTCTCTTTCAATTTTATTGGATGAAAATGGTCTCATTTCATTTCAAGAAGGGGTTCCTCTTAGGAAGGTGCCAGGTCTACTAACTTTCTGCATTCTTAGGCTATGCTCTGTTTAAAATGCACACTGCACTTCAGTTACACACACATAATCCCTCCTGACCTAGATGGAATGGAATTGTCATAGCAAATTGAGAATACACATTGGGTCCTGAAGGCAAAGCATTTGAATGGTCCACACAGGATCCTCATACATAGGATTTTGGAGAACTCCCCCACCACCCAGCTGCCAAGTCGTGCCTCATTTTAAAAATAAAATAAGCTGTTCTTTCATTTCTTATTACGGTCTAGAAAAGACCAGAACCTGAAGGGGGAGGTTGTAATATTGAGAGACACACGTGGAAATCGCTTTCATGACGGTAATTTCCTGAACTGCTTTCAAAGCCCTTCTTCAGCTTAGAGAGTCTGTGGAGACTTTTTATGATTTTATGCAATGAAACTGATCAGTTTCCTAAAGTTGTGAAGAAATTAGAAGCCACAGTAGGTCACACAGTTGCTCTCTTCGTACAGATTGGCTAAATTTAACTTCAACTCTACAAACAATATAAAATGGGGCATAGAAGTCACCAAATAAGGGCAGCTGTTTGACCCTTGCAATAATTCACAGGTTCCAGGGGGTCTTGACTCCCCCACTGTGAATCATTTTGACTCCAGTACTTGAGGTAGTTTTGGTGAAAAACAAATAGCTTTCTATCTTCTTATGAAATGGGAGGCAGAAGCACTTGCATTCCCTGTATGTAAGAAGCTTTAAGGGTGAAGAGTCCATGCATGGTGCATAGGAAGACCAATGTAACCTAACAACTGACAAGGCCCTGGCCTGGTACTTCAGCTTGTTCTAGAACCTCCACCATCTGGTAACATGATGTATTTCAATTCTGAGGTCATAAGAAAGGTGTACATGGAAATACCTTTGAGATTTTTTCCCAGTTCTAAGGCTGGGTCTCCTTAACCACAGTTGCCTCCCTGCTGTGGAGAAGAATCACATTTTAGTTGTAGTATCTATAATCCCTTTCTCCTTCTTAGACGTTAGCAGCTGAAGTGAGTCTACTCACAAGGTTTCCCTCTCTAATGGATGGAAGAAGAGAGCATTGTGTTTTAGATGCTGATATGTCCTTTAGCAGTTAGCATTTCCAAGGCAACGGTCATGAAGTCATTGCTAACAGTGGCACGTACATGCACAACTTTCCTGAGCCATCAGAAACTTTTGCCTTCGTTTAGTGTCCATGTAATATTCACATATGTGTGCATATTTTTGCTTATATTTGGAACTGTATTGCTATAGACATTAATACATTAATAGTTTATATTAAAATATTTTCTTCTAACTAAAAGTTTGCTTTTTCCATCTCATTTTTTAAAACTCGGATATTTGCATCGTTCTTTAGAACCCTCACCAGACTGCTTAGTTTATCTGTGAGGCATGTGGCTCTAATGACAGATAGTTCCCACCTCTTAGATGACTCTGATTCTGTTTTTTGCTGGGTGGTCTCTCTATTTCTTTCAGGTGGAAATGACAGGATTTGGACTTCCTAATCTGCATTATCTTGTTGGTGCTCTCTATAACCAAAGTAATGTCATCATTTATCTTGTCCCTCCCTATGACCCAATAGAATGTCATCATTACCTTGTTGACCCTCTTTATGACCCAGGAGAATGTCATTTTCTCTCGTTTTTCAGTTTTTGAGATTGTCTGACTTTGTCACAGGTAATAGCTGCAACACTGTCTTAGGGTTTCGTTGCTGGGAAGAGAAACCATGACCATAACAACTCTTACATAAAGGAGACATTTAATTGGGGCTTAGTCTGAGGTTCATTAGTCAATTGTCATCGTGGTGGGGAAGCACGGCATCATTCAAGCAGGCAGGGTGCTGGAAAAGGAGCTGAAAGTTCTACATCTGGATCCACATGGAGGAGAAAGTGACAGTGGCCAGGCTTGAGCTTCTGAGACCTCAAATCCTGCCCCCTAGTGACTACATCTTCCAACCCAGCCACAGCTACTCCAGCATGGCCACATCTAATAGTGCCACTTTCTATTAGCCTATGAGGGCCATTTTTATTTAAACCAACACAGTGTTTCTCAGAAAAGGCAAAAGAACACAAACCAACTATTTTAGGGGCTTCACACAGAACCCATCATCGGCTACCCAGAAACTTTGTGGGCTACTCTGAATCTTCCATTTAAGCTGACTAGTTAAGAAAGAATTTGGTGGTGGCAGAAAGCGAGGTGGCAGGGTAATTGAGGGGGAAACACATGACCAGAAAATCTCAGAAAACCTGATAATACAAAGACCAAGGATCAGACCAAGCCTCCAAAGAAGAGACAAAGTCAAGAACCTCAAGCCAGATATAAAGTACACTGAGATGGGATCAAGGGGAATGGGACAGGGTGGGAAAGGGTGGGTCCGCTGCTGAACACAAGCTAAGAACTGCAGGGTCAGTGGTCAGGGCTGGCTCAGGAGTGAAGGCCACACATGGCCACAGCATGATAAGTAGCTGCATAAGGTTTTTTGATTCTCTCACAGGGCTGACTTTACGGATGAAATAGTTTGCTGGGTTAATTCTCTAAATTCTCCTTGAATTAAAAGATGCATTTCACCACAAGCTATATCTAGCTTGTATATATTCTTTTGTCCTGAGTAAGGGGGCTCACTGACATATCTAGGGCAATCGTCATTAATAGTTTCAAATTACGAGCAAGCTAGAGGCCTGATTAATTCTGCTATTTTACAGGAAACTCAAACAGAGTTTTGTCTAATGTCTACGTATTCTATTTTGGATAACACGCACAGAGGTGAAGCTGAAGTAGGCATAGCCACAGAGCTTTGCTCAATCAGTAAAGGCACATATATATTATATATAATATATTTAATATAATATTTTATAATGTACTTTAAATATAATATAATAACATATAAAATATATTGAACATATAATGTATTTGTATTATCATTACAAATATATAATAATAAATAAAATATTCATGAGTACATTTATAAATATAAATATGAAGGAGCTCTGCGCCTCAGGAATCCTTTCTATGCTACAGCACTTTGTCAAATATGACCTCAGCAGAAAAGAGAGGCCTTGATGCTACCACACTTACTGTAAGAGCGCCCTCTTGAACCCACGAGGCTGAAAACAGCCCTCGTCAGGCTTTGTCTGTGCAGAACACAATCTAAGTGGCCTTGCAAAAACGAATGTTTACAACCGCCCTGAGATCTAACACTTACTCGCTTAAGCATTTATCATACATCTGCTAGCACGTCTTAGCTTTGGCCTCTAAGCACTACTATATGCTGGGAACACTGAACCACAGCAGCATCTCTATAAATGGTGAGGAGTCTACCACATGTGCAGTCGTCCTGATGCAATTGGCCCTCATAGCCTAAAAGCTTCCTTCCACGTTTACTTGAGATTCAAGTTGGGATCCGAATCCTAACAGGCTGCCCACTGCTACATTAACATTTTATAAGAACTCCCCTCTCCCCTGGTGTGTGTGTGTGTGCGTGTGTGTGCGTGTGTGCATGTGTGTGTGTGTGTGTGTGTGTGTGTGTGTGCGCGCGCGCGCGCACACGTGTGCGGTGCGTGTACGTGCGTGCTTGCGGGTGTGTTTATGCATTTGTGGATTTGGGAGCAATGAAGAGAAATTGAAGCCATAGCTGACAACATGCGAAGCCTTCAGATGTGCCACAGCTGCTGCGGCTGGCATTAATCCCACAACCAAGGAATTCTGGAACAACACATTTTCAAGAAGTCCATTTTCTCGGTGCACGTCAGGGTCTCGGAATGCTCTCTTGGAGAGCAAAGTCAATCCCGGGTCACTATTTCAATGTAGTCTCCTTTCAACTAAATCTTACTTTCAAGAAAATTCCTGCTATGGCTCACTGGTGTTTAACCTATCATATAATATCCGGGTTTACTGTGTTAGAAGAAGCAGAGCTATATTGTGCTTTTCCCACAAGCCTGTGATTGCATTTGACCTAGTAACCTGTATTAGATTAACATTTATTCTACAACGGCACAGCAAGCCCTGTACCTTTGTGAGCTGCAGTTTATAGAGGACACTAACCATTTTTACAAGTGGAACAGGAAAAGAGAATTGAATCTGAGGGAGTAATTCCGAGCAAGTATGTTGCTGCAGCCGTTAAACTGTTTATACGAGGAGTGGGGGAATTACTTCTGACTGACCCCTCTTTTTATCTGCTTAAGAGACAAAGTGCAGGTCTCTGTAGCCAGGACCATCTCCACCGAATGCATCTTAAAGCCTATAGGAGCCATAGGGCTCCGCTGTCCACCAATGAGGAGTGGTTTCAAAGGCAAGGCAGCTCAGGGATGCAAAGAAACCAGCAGCTCTTAACAGGGGAGCCTTTGCCTTTGACCGATTTCCAGTCACCCCTTGAAAGATCCCTCTAGGTCAAGAGCAGCAGAAAAGAAACATGAGTTCAAAATGAGAATAGGCTTTTCTATCACTGGTATGTGATGGAATGGCCTCTTGATTTTCATTGGCCACAGCACAGTATGCTGGGGTTTCATGTCATGCCTTAATGGAGACTGAAGAATGGTGATGCAAGATCAGATCGGTCATGTTTGGGGGAGTGTCTCCTCCCTTCCCCCCAAAAAAAATTCCGTGAGGATATAAAAGCCAGGAAATAAAATTCAGAACTGCCTGAGCATCCAGAAAGAGGTCACCTCACATTACACAGTATCGTACAGTGAAATACAGTCTATTCTTTCGGTGAATACCCAGTTTACCAACATACCAACAGCATGATCCCTGGGACACAATGTTTGTCCAAAGCTTCTGGTTTTAAGCCCCTTTACATAGTACTGGATAGGGGTAGGGATTCTGCAGACACCATGCAGACGCATATATAAATATGTAAAGAATATAATGTGATCCCCATCCATCCATCACCTTACAGCCGCGTTTTCCACCTGAGGCTTTTTCTCCTCTTGAACTGGTCAGAGAAAGAATATGACAAAGAGGTTGCTTACTAGGGACAGATAGCACCACCACCAGCAAGCCAACGAAGCTCTCTCATCCAAATTCATCTTACTTTCGGGTTTCTAAGTCCATAAGTACCCTCACTTTTGGAAGGAAAAAAATGGGAGAAGGCATTGACTGTTGATGACAGAATAGCGAGGAAGATACAGTTTGCCATCACAAAACCCTGAATTCTGGGCATGTAGTTCGGCGGCCTGGCACTTGTCTAGCTTGTGTGCAGGTTCTGAGTTTGATTTCCAACACAGATTCCTTCAATGAAACAAAAAATTAAAGAATAATAATATGCTTTAATTCCTCAAGATACTCACAGCCATCCTTTTCACCTTTACACACAGAGAAGAGTAAACCAGTGTCCTTTTGTGCCCGTGTTTACAGATGCAATATTTCATCCAGATGTACCTTTGTTTATACCTTTGTTTATAACCAGGCTGTTGTTAAGCAATAATGGTGGCATGGCGGCAAGTACAGACAATCTCCAAACTTAGAATTTATAGAGTTCAAGTTTATACATTTTGTCTCCATCATTTTATGGATAAGGAAATTAAGCCTAGGAGATGAAGGAAGTAACTTGCCCAGCCTCACACACCTCTGCCCACGCCCGAACACAGCCTGCATCCCCTTTCCCTTAGCTTTATTCTGCTTGGCATTCTTCCTTTGCTACCCAGACTTCCTAATGAAAAGGGAGGGAGCACATGGCCTCTAATGTCACCCTGTCAGGACTGGGAGAAGTCATAAAGCACGGCACATAATGCTAGGTTGTCTGTGGTGCAGAATGTTTCCATTTAGCCAGAGTGTCTAGTATTAATTACCTTTGTGAGGTACAATATGGCATCGTGCAGCTTTGGAATCTGTGCCCTTCATTACCCACTTCCCCATTAACCTTGGTGGGAATCGCATTCACAGGCTAACCAGAAAGATGTGTTCTATTTGCAGCTCCATCTTCTCTGTGAAACCATTCTCATATTCTTATTTCATTGTAAATGGTCCTACTGGCAATAAAGTGCTGTTGGACGTATTTACTATTTGCTGCTTAATTTTGTCCTCTTGGAAGGAGAGCGATGTCTGCTCCAGCGGTCGTTAATATACCTTTGAGCACACACTGTGACCTTTCTCCTCCTCATGCCTGACTTCATTCTCCAATCTCATTAAACAGCAGAAATTAACTCAGGAAAGAGCAAAATCAGAAATGTGCAGGTTTTCTGTTCAGCTATAGAGAAGAATTTTATTTCAATGGCCCTACAATGTGGCGTGCTTACAGAAAGCCAAAGAGAGTGTAAAACTTTGAGCTTCAGTGACCTATTCTTTTTACAAACCAGGGAGTTTTGCATGCACTATCCTGGGGAGATTTAAATAATTATGCCCATCCTACCTATCAGTACACACTGGTGTGGTCTCTGAATGGGCCTTTGAAATTTATCAGTCCGCAAGAGATCCCTAAGGGAGCAGTACGGAGGAAAGGAAATTGTTGATGAGTAAAGGAAGAAAGTTAAAGGTTGGTAAAGATCAAAAGACCCAGAGCCAGGAAAGACACAGCAGAAACTCTCACTCTCATGTGGGTCTGCAAGTACCACTGATGGAGATGAAGCAATCCTAAGAGCAAATGATGAAAACCAAAACTGCAAATGAGACTGGGGAAGGGGAGAGCCAAGACCAATTGACCAAGACACGTGAAGCCCTAGGTGTTGACAGTTGCTTACTGGAGAGACCCTTGGCCCAGAAAACTTATAAAACTTGACTCTTCCAACTTCCAGCAGCTTCTCAATCCTAGCAACAACAGAAGCAGTGCTGGCTTCTCTAGCCCACCCCGATCTCTTCCTCCTGTTCCAGTCTCTGGGGAAACACGAAAGATGCTTCCAAGCCCCAGACTGGTGGTCCTTGAATTCAGCCATACATTTGAATTATTTGAGACAGTTTTATAAAGATAGTAATGTGCAGGGCCCATATCAGAGCCACTGTACCCAGACTCTCTGGAGGTAAAATCAGCCATTGGTATTTTTGGCCATTGTCCCTGATAATGTTAATATATGGGACAGAGCTGGAACCATTAACCTGGAAATTGCTATTTTCAGTAAAGCACTCTATCCTTTGAAGATGACCTCCTAATTTTCAGCTTGCTGCAGTACCCCAAATCACTGACATTCCTGGAATTTTCACAGACCTACTTTGCTACATTTTTAGTCTCCCCACCCTCCTCTTGCCCTCAATTTCCCACTATACTGAGCTTAGACTATTTTTCTAACAGTAACTCTTCCCTTTGTGCCCACAAATGTCATGTTTCTCATGCCCTTTTGCCAGTCTTCCATCACCAAAGCCCAAGACAGCTATGTATGAGTTATCATTTAACCAAGAACCTGATGACCCAGAGAGGGAAAACAAGGTGTTGGAACCAAGCACTGGCAATGTGACAGGAAAAAAGATCAGGCACCTCATACAAACTTACAAAAATAAGCAAAGTTCCTAGCAACTGAGAATATAACAAGAATATCTTGTGTATTGTATGGATTCTTCGCCTGTCAATTAAAAAATCTATCATCTATAGGAAAGGAGGGAACAGAAGGTGGGACATCTGGGAGGCAGAAAGGATTCTGGGATAGAACCAGGCACAGGAGATTCACCTGGGAGGATGTGATAAGATGGACACACAGTACCTGAGCACAGGCAACCAGCCACGTGTCAGAATGTAGGTAAAAGTAAATGGGTTATCTTAAGTTATAATCTAGTCAGAGAAGAGATTAGCTATATGGTCAAGGTCTTTGTAAACATTTTTTGAAGTCTGAGTCTTATTTCTGGGAGGATGGGGCTGGGAGTAAGAACCAGACCTAACTCTATAGGGAAAATCTAAAGCTATGCGTAAGAGCCATAGAGTTGAGCCTCTACAGAGAAATAGAGCCACGACTGGCCAGAGGCCATTGTGAGAAGAAGGAAAGATAGACTAAATGGAAGTACCAATCTGTCTCCACCACTGCAGCCTCCTCCCTGCCTGCCACCAGCCAAAGCCAATCCAAAGGCCAAGAGATTCATTGAGTTGTCCATAAATGTCAGCCCTCTAAGGTGTCACACTCAGTGAAGGATGGTGAGCTAAACAAAGCCTTTTACGTGAGTGAATTCGCCATTCTTCTTCAGCCTTCCTGCTTCCAAGCATAGCAGAGAAAATTACACAGCTATGCACAATGATCTCATATAGGCCAAATGCTATGGGTTTTAAGAGATCCACAGAATCACCCAGAGTCCCTTGCACACTGACTTTAGGTAAGTTCACTTTATGATGATCACAGAAAAGTGTCACTCTCTTCTTGGCATCATCCTACTTCAGACTTCACCTGATGAGTTTATTGACAAGTAGAACCAAGTAGAAAAGACCTAATTTTCCCAGAAAACCTACCATCCCTTCCAGGAATGAATTGTGCAGCCACCTATCCAAGGCAGTTTGTACATGGAGCTCCACCCCCTTCACTATTCTACTCATTCTTCTGTATCATAAAGCATAATATATTTTGGAACCTTGCTTATGCTTGCAGCCCTGCTGATCCTGCAGTGCTGTGGCCACTGAGCACTGCATTCCTTTGCTCTCAGATTATCTTGGGATGTTTTTCCTCAAGAGATTTGTGTGTCTCATCTTACTTACGTTCACGCAGGCCTTAGCTTCATTTAGGAGAGCTGAAGTATCACCCCGTAAACATAGATAGGACTTCAAGATTGTCATTACCCCCAACTGAGTTTCTTCAAGGGAACTGCTACTCTGAAAATACTGCTAATGTTTCCTTTGAATTTGGTTGATTTGTAGCTCTGGTCAAGTTCTACTAAGTTCCCTGGAGGTTCTATGGGCTGCACTGACTGGAGTTTCTCCGAGGCTTGGCACAGTGACTGACTTATGATAAATGTTCAATAGGAAACGAACATTTCATTCAATAGGAAATGTTCAATAGGAGAAGAGAAGACCAAGAACAGAGGTCTGGCTACATAACCATAGGGTCACTTCATGCAATGTGTCTGGTCCTGGTTCCCTGGGGACATCTTGATTTGGCAGCTGGAGTATAAGCAGACAAAGAAAAGGAGATGATTTTGACATTTATTTTCTCACCTCTGTGAGAGACCCTGTGTCAGAGGAACCAAAGCACAAAATGACAGAGCAGAATATTCCACATCCTCTGGTCTCCATGTACTTGCATGGTATAACCCCCCCCCACACACACACACACAGACACACACACATGGGAAGACATGGGAGAAATTAATAATAAATGTTATGCAATTGCTTCTTTAGAATGACTAGATCCCGTTGATACTTTTTGCTTTTGAATTGTGGCATTTCTTTTTCTCATTTCACTGTAAATTGTTTCCTGGCAGAGGGTGGTCAAGTTCATTTCTCATTACATTAGAAAATTATTCTTTATGATATTGGTACTTAATACATCATTTAATCTGTTTTCTAAATCATAAGCACTTCAATTCTGATGACCCCTTGGAGATGTAAACTCCATATCTTAGCCAAAAATGTTACTTAAAGAAATAAAATATATAAACATGAGACCTTCTGGCCATAAGTCAAGTAGACAATGGAGTTTCAAATTAAAAGCCTGGCTTTCCATTTCTAGCTCCTCTTCCTAAAACTGTAAGCACTAGACATATGGTTTGAGATCCTCTCGTCTGCACATCACCTTTTAGGGGTGATTTGGGTATCTAGACCAACATTTCACAACTTTATATACTCATGCAGTTGGAATAGGCAGTAAAAGTTTGAGTCTCTCACCTAAAAAAGTAAGTACAGACAACATGGTGTCCGTGTGAAAGACGTTAGGCCTGGTATACCATGTGCCTCCCTCTGCCTGCGCCTATCAACGTGGCCATCTCACTCTGGGAAGTAGAGCAGGTTTGCAGAGCACCACACAGTGCCGGAATATCTGTATATTTCATTAAAAACTCTAACCAGGTCAGGAACTTTTACATTAATATTCCCTCTCCCACCGTTTTTACATGGATACAAAATAAGAACTGTACTTCTAAACCAGACGCAGTGACGTATGCCTCTATTACCATCATCACTCCGAGGGCTGCAGTGGGTGAAGCTTGAGGTCAGGGATGCTCTCAGCCATATATGAAGACCCTCTTCCAAAAAGAAAATAATAAAATTAGCATTTTCAGATATCTTTACAACTATGAATATACCCAAGTCTAGGCAAGATAATCCAAGCATAAATGATCAAGTCAACTTCAAACTCTCTTATTTAACCATGCACACCCCCCTCCCTTGCTTTAACATCCAATATTCCATTCCACTGACATGGGAGCCATTTTGAAACACACATACAAAGGTGATATCCTTAAAATGGAATTAAACAGTGGGAACTGGGATTTCAAGACATCTCTGCAGAACAGAGCACAATGTCTTCTCTCTCCTGTATCCCGGTTATTATAAGAAAGAAAAACATACCCTATTCTATTTAAACTGCTGTTGTTTAGGGCCTTTTGTACTTTACCATGATAATAATCAGTATTAAAATCAGGATATTACTTCAACCCTGCTAGTCCTTTATCCACAAAAAAATTAGTGAGGAAGCTTTTTATTCCAGTGGGTCAGTCTAGTCTCAAGGCAAACCCTGACGGCTCTCTTCTAGCACTCTATATCCAGCCTTCTCTTCTCATCTTAATGTGCCTGGGGGAACCACTGGACTAAGGCTCATGCACATAACCATGCACTTCAGGGCCTCTCTATTATATCTCTGAATTTTCCCAAGCCCTGTCAGAGGTATTCACCCATAGAATCAGCCATCAAAGGCAGGCTTGAGTGTCCCGTGCAAGGGGAGCCTCGTAGCATGCTGAGCTCTGATAGGGGTAACTTCTGAAGGTGCGAGCTGAAACAAACCAGTGCCTTCGCTTCCAACTTTGCGTAGCTGTACCTGGACTACACGAGGGCCGTGACACTGCTGATATCATTTGTGTGATATCACTCACTGCCTATCACACAAATGCTCAGCAGCTTTGCACAGCGGCCCGGGGTTCCATTGTTCGTGACGTCATATCCAGTACCGCTTCCAAAAGAAATCTATTTAGGGATGAGAGATCTAAGGAAATGTGCTCCATGTTTTAAATAAGTCTCAAAACAATTGTGCTAGAACCTACAAAATAACACTATACAGCTCTTTACGGGATTCCCTGGGAAGCTGCTGGCCACACTGTCTAGGGATGCAGGGAGTCTAACTGCTGATCTTCTTAGCCTCTCCCTACTCTACTGAAATCCCGTCCCCCAGTCATGCCCAGGTGAGCAGAACGTTGTCTGCTGTGGCCTCCACTCCCACTTTGTCCATCTCCATGGATTGGTTACTCATTTCATTTCCTCCAAACTTTCTCCCCACTCATCCCATTGTCTCAGCCACCATCTCCAGCAGCCATTCCCTAGGACTCCTTTGGCCCAGAGAATCAAGTGAGACTGTTAAGTTGATAGGCAAGATTTAGATCTTCACTCTCTCCTCTTTGATCTGA